>NC_057732.1:21442407-21485815 GCF_004010195.1 Chiloscyllium plagiosum | reverse complement strand
GTTTTGCAGTTCCTGCGGTGGCAGAGGAAGGTGCCAGGATGGGAGGGTGGGTTGTAGGGGAGCGTGGACCTGACCAGGTAGTCACGAAGGAAACTGTCTTTGCGGAAGGTGGAAAGGGGTGGGGAGGGAAATATATCCCTGGTGGTGGGATCTTTTTGGAGGTGGCGGAAATGTCGGTGGATGATTTGGTTTATGCGAAGGCTGGTAGGGTGGAAGGTGAGCAGCAGGGGCGTTCTATCCTTGTTACGGTGGGAGGGGTGGGGTCTGAGTGCGGAGATGCAGGATGTGGACGAGACCTAGAGGAAACCAAATTGAACCAAGGCAAATTAAATTAAAATAAGTTAACTTACAACACTCAATGCAATCCCACCAAAGCTTCCCATCACCATGCATCAGTTGGCATACCCGTATTTGTTTAGAATTCTTCCTCCCAGGGGCTCCCGGCCCGCCAGGCACAGCCCTCATGGCTATACAAAGGCCCTGATCAATGCAGCCAACAAGTCTGCATCTATATAATTGGAAAAGGGCCGCCATGTCCTACAAAGGAGTTCCATTTTCTGGTGCATCATACTTGTAAGGATGTTAAGGGGATGTGCTCCATAACTAATTTACACCACCCAAGAGTCCTTTGGGATTTTCCAACACCCAGATTACCAGGATGTTGTTCTTTGCACAAGATGGAAGAATATTAAATAGTTTCTTCCCGTGATGCATATTTTAACTAGTACATTTCTGACTGCCCATGTATGCTTTCAATTTCTTACCTAGTTGCAACGTTTGTGCTCTTATGCCTCACCATGCAGAAGGCTAACATTGTCTGAACTTGTTTTCAAAGAGGTGAAATCCAGGTTACAGTTTGTAATTGTGTGACAAAAGATTTTTAAAAAGCTGTTTATCACTACAATCTTGAGAATACTTTTAACCTGAGTAAAATATCTGTATATTTTATTACATGATCTTGTGAAGTAACCTTTAATTCAGTTGCTTAGTCAACATAGAAGGAAAACAGATGTATGAATCCTCAACTAAGTACAGTTGATATTTGAAGAAGATTGCATGTCTGTCGAGATTGTTTTAAGTGTAATGCATATTGTCAAAATTGCTATTGTATCATTCTTTACTGCTGCCTCGGACAGTTTTTTAAACTTAGTGGGGAATTTTTATTGCATGATGTATTGTGGTCCACCTTGAACTTACAATACATAAATGCGGATGATTCAAATTATTGAACTAACCAAGCAAACCACTTTGTCATCTCAATTGACCAACAAGTTATTAGTTTATGGGATAATGTTCACTTCACCTGTGAAAATATTAGTAGCCCGTGTTTTGAATAAAACTGGCTTTTAAAGATATTCTGCACTGGCATAGGCTGCATCGAGAGCTTCTTAGATACTTTAGAACTCTGATAAATAGGCACCGAACATTTTTATTTAAAATTTGCTCATTTGCTTTGCTTTGCAACTTAAGTGATGAACTGTTGATGGTATACAGTGAACTGAAAAGAGTAAGCTCAATTTCTAAACAAATGCTCAGTAGATCCCCCTTCTGTAAAACTGCTGTGAATAATCTTTTGCATTCATGTATTTCTCTTTACTGCTGTGATCCATTCCTCTCCTGTCTTCACTTCAGTTTTTCCAAGGCTGGGAGCATAATCAATTGATAAATTAACCTGACAATTGCAAAGCCATCTTGTAATCAACATAACAGTGCAGAAATATGAAAAAAGAATTATTATTTTTCTGTAAACTAGTGTTGAAAGGGTAATATTTCTGCTTTATCTTGAGCAAGATACTATATTGCTTCATTTCTGGCTTTGTGCACAGGTTACCCCAAACATTTATGTTGTTTAGTTTTAATGGTTGAAAGTTTTGGCAATATTCCCGTCGTTGCGTGATGTGCAGAGATGACAGGCAAAGTTCTCAAATTCTTTGGAGTAATCTACATTTTTAATAAAAGTGAACCTATGCTGCATTTTTATTTGTTTTTGTTGACAAATTTGCCATTTTATATTTTCTTGTGACAAATAATCATGTGAGCAAAATGCTTTCTCTTGCAGGTTCAACAGACTGCATATGCTATGCAACAGTTGGAACAAATGACCCAATCACATCTGCTTTGCACATTATTATAGGTTGGTATCTTAACTGTTAAATATAATTTGAAAATACATAGATGAATAAAATGTTACTGCCTTATCCATGAATAGTTTATTTTCTTCAGAGTGACCTCGGATTCAAGTGAATGAATGCCATTTAACAGGATCTTCCTGTTTTTAGGCTCGACCTCCTCTCTTCTCTTTTTATCTCATCAGGGGTGATGATAAAAAAAATTGGTTGTTACTGCCTTAACTATCTTTCACATGTATCTTGGACAGCACAACATCAATTTAAGAATTATCTCTCTTAGGATTATGCCTGAATTAAAGCTCCATTTTAAGAAAATTTATGGAGTTCAGAAATTTGCTTTAAAGATTGCCAGATAGTTACAGTTGAAAATATTTGTATTTTAAAATCTTGTCAGTCAGTGCTGAGTCAATGATCTGCATGTTTCAAAAATGATTGTTTGACACATATAAGTTTGAAACAAATTGACTAATGATTGCATTATAATGTCAATTTTGAAAATATGTGAATGAATAGTTCAGACAGAGGTTGTTAGAATGACCCCAATAGTAATTAAAATTTGTGAATATTAAATGAGACATGAAAAGATTTTTGTTTATTTTTGTCATCTTTTTTAAAATGGTTCCAACAAACCTACAAGTGAATGTTTGTAAGCACTTTACAATCTGCAAATTTCTATGAATAGGTTAATGTCAGGACCTTCAGTATCTTTCCAAATAAGAGCCAGCAAAGCCCACATACTTTTTAAAAAATTAATTCAGGGTAAAATATCTATGATACACCCATGATTCTGAATTTGTATCCTTCCTGATTGTTCTTATTTTTCACACTGCATGTATTCAAATAAAGAAAATTGTAATTTACGGTTTTCATTTTGCTTAATGTCCTGCTGATCATTTTTTCCCATTTAATGAGCACCTTGGCATTAGCCTCAACTGGGAGGACTCCAGCTTTAACACCACCCCACCTTCCAGTTTGCAACTCCTACCCTGTAATAGGATCTCATCTGTTAACACCCAGTCAGAACTTCCTATTTTGGGAGTTTTGAAAATGAAGTTTCATTTCCTGATCCTGTCAGGAAGTCTTTTAAATAACGAAGTGTTACAACACAGAGGACGAACCCCTCTGCTAATTAAATTAAAAACACCCAGAAAAGCTTGCCTCCCCTCGTAATCTGTTAAAAATGTGTGAATGAAAGATGACCCCTGATTTCCACTGTATAAATAATTTATCTAACCCTAACACGGAACACTAACCAAAACTATTAACAAACCGAACACACTTTCCCCTAACTAACCATTACCCCTTAGCTGAACGCAGTTCTATTAAGATGCTGTTCCAATAACACAATTATTAAACATTACATTAACTTAATTTCTCAAAACCTATACAGACTCTTAAGCTGTCGTCTTTCTGGTCTTCCTTCCGGTCTTCCGATTCTGCTGTCTTCTCCCTGGGTCGTCATTTTACTTTTTACAGGAAAAAGTATTATTTGATAGTGTCTTCTGAAATTTCTCTGAGAGCAAATATGGGTAGTTCTTCGGATGGCGTTTACTCTTCAGGTCTACTGCAGTTGCTCTGAGGAGTAAGTGAGGACTGCAGATGCTGGAGATCAGAGTCGAGAACGTAGTGCTGGAAAAGCACAGCAGGTCGGGGAGCATCCGAGGAGCAGGAGAATCAACATTTCGGGCATAGGCCCTTCATCAGGCTTGTTGGCCGGGGGGCAAAGAGATAGCTGGGGGGGGGAGTTAGCTGGGAATGCAATGGGTAAATGAAGGTGGGGAGAAGGTGATGGGTCAGAGAGGAGGGTGGAGCACATAGTTGGGAAAGACATTGGACAGGTCAAGAGGGTGGTGCCATGTTGGAGGCTTTCGACTGGGATAAGGTGAGGAGAGGGGAAATGAGGAAACTGGTAAAATGAGGAAACTGGTGAAATCCCACATTAATCCCGTGTGGTTGCAGGGTCCCAAGGCGGAAGATGAGGCGTTCTTCCTCCAGGCATCAGGTGTTAGGGTTTGGCAATGGAGGAGGCCCAGGATCTGCATATCCTTGGTGGAATGGGAGGGGGAATTGAAGTGTTCAGCCACGGGGCAGTGGGGTTGATTGGTGCGGGTGTGCCAGAGATGTTCTCTGAAACTACCTGCAAGTTGGTGTCCTGTCTCTCTGATGTAGAGGCGATCACACTTCGGTTTAGAGGAAGTGGGAGGATTGGAAAGAGAAGCTGTTAAGACTAAGGGTGAGGACCAGTTCAGCCAGGGTGGATGAGGGTGTCAGTGGAAGGGTACAGGTTGGGATGGCATTAGAGGCAAGAAACTGAGGCTTTGGAGGCCTTCATTGGGGCAGATAGATATGCACAGAGACTGGATGCCTGTGGTGAAAATGAAACGTAGGGGGCTGGAGAAACCAAAAGTCTTGGAGGAAGTGAAGGGCCTGGGTGGAGTTCCAAACGTAGGTGGGAAGACACTATCTGCAAGTGCTTCATCACCTCCAAGACTTTTGTTTCTCCAGCCCCCTACACCTTATCATCACCATGGGCATCCAGTCCCCGTACACATCTGTCAACCACAATGAAGGTCTCCGTTTCTTCCTCTCACACCATCTCGGCCAGTACCCTTCTACTGACACCCTCATCTGCCTGGCTGAACTGGTTCTCACCCTTAACTTCTCCTTCCAATCCGCCCACTTCCTCCAAACCAAAGGGGTAGCCATGGGCACATGCATGGGCCCCAGCTATGCCTCCCTCTTTGTCGGGTACAAAAACAGTCCATCTTCTGCAGCTACACCGGCACCATCCCCCACCTTTTGCTCTGCTTCTTCAATGACTGTATTGGCACTATCTCATGCACCCATGAAGAGGTTGAACAGTTCATCAACTTCACTAACACCTTTCACCTAGTATTCAAGTTCACCTGGACCATCTCTGACACCTCCCTCCCCTTCCCGGACCCCTCTATCTCCAGCAACCGACTAACCATGGACATCTTCTACAAACCCACAGACTCCCACAGCTACCTGGACTACACCACCTCCCATCCTGCCTCCTGTAAGAACGCCATCCGTTATTCCCAATTCCTCTTCCTCCGCCGCATCGGTTCCCAGATGGCCTCCTCCTTCAAACACCACCATTTCCCCTCTCACGTGGTCAATGACACTCTGTAGTGCATCTCCTCCACTTCCTGCACTTCCACCCTTGAACCCCACCTCTCCCAACGCAACAAGGGCAGAACCACCCCTCTCGGTCCTCACCTTCCATCCACCAACTTCCGTGTGCATCACATCACCCTCCATTGCTTCCACCACCTAAAAACAGACCCGACGACTTGTGATATATTTCCCACTCAGCATTCTAGAGAGACCATTTCATCCGTGATTCCCTTGTCAGATCCGCACCAGCCCTCACCCCACTCAAGGCATCTTCTCCCACCACAGGAATTGCAAAACCTGTGCCCACACCTCCCTCCCCCCTCACCTCCGTCCAAGGCCCCAAAAGATCCTTCCACATATAACAAAAATTTAGGTGTAACTCCACAAATGTCATTTACTTTATCTGTTGCATCCGATGTGGTCGTCTCTATAATCAAGGAGACAATACGCCAACTTGCAGACCGTTTCAGAGAAGATCTCTGGGACACCCACACCAACCAACCCTACTGTCCCGTGGCTGAACACTTCAACTCCCCCTCCCACACCACCAAGGACATGCAGGTCCTGGGCGTCCTCCATCGCCAAACTCTAACCACCCAAATGCCTGGAGGAAGAAAGCCTCATCTTCCGCTTTGGGACCCTGCAAACACATGGGATTAATGTGGATTTCACCAGTTTTCTCATTTCCCTTCTGCCCACTTTATCCCAGTCCAAAGCCACCAACACGGTACCGTCCTCTCGACCTGTCCGCTGTCTTTCCCATCTATCTGTTGCATCCTCCTCTGACCTATCACCTTCCCCCCACCTTCATTTCACCTATTGTATTCCTAGCTACCTCCCGGCCCCAACCCCCCCTTCCATTTATCTCTCAGCCCCCTGGCCCACAAGCCTCATTACTGATGAAGGGCTTATGCCCAAACATCAATTCTCCTGCTCCTCGGATGCTGCCTGACCTGCTGTGCTTTTCCATCACCACATTCTCAGCAGTTGTTCTGACCAGTTTTCAAAATGCCCTTGTATTTTATACTCCCAGCATCATTCCCTCTCATTTGTCCAATGTTGTCCACACAATAGATTCAATCTCAGCTGGGTTGTAGTATCCTGGATATAGTTTAAATTAATTGGTTAAATTTGAATTGTTGTCAAAACAGCAACCAAAACTCAGGCATCCATTTAGCATCCAATTGTCACATGTATCTATTTTGGGACAGCCAGTCTCTTAGCTGTTCTGTATGCTGGCAGCTGTGGCTGTACTTTAAATTCAGAAAACACTTTATAATCTTAAAGTGACTATACACTTTCGACTTCATGACACAAGGCACATGGGAACTTAATTTGCCCATAATTAATTACTGCTTTACCTACCCTTTCAGGGGACAATACCATTGTGTAAATTTTTTTTGCAGTAATGGTTGCATTCATGTTACTTTTTTTAAATTCAGGTGACTCTCAACCTATTGACGTCAGTTCAGTTCATCATAAACACATGTTTTTGAAGTATTCAGTATCTTTATTAGGATATGGATTTTATGGTGATACGTTGATTGACAGTGAAAAGAATCGTTGGATGGGTCCATCAAGATACAATTTTTCAGGTAATTTTAATGTATTAATACTTTCTTATTTAAAGACTTTGAGTGCTTTTAGTTCTGAAAAAGAGTCCTATTGGACCCAGCATTAACCCTGTTTCTCTCTGTACAGATGCTCTTAGACCTGGGTTTCTCCAGCGCACTCTTTATTGAGATAACAGTATTGTTTTTGTCCAGTTAGGTTGTGAAATGGTGCAGCTCTGAAACAGTTGGCATATATATGCCCTTCTCTTATATCAGTTCTGTTAGTGATTGCAGATAACCAACAATTTGAATGTGGGACTTAAAAGTAATATTTCCAAGTTTGCAGAAAACCCAGTCTTATATATAGTTTTGTCGTGAGGAGGAAGCAAATCTGGACAGGTTGGTGAGTGGACAAATATTCATTAAATCAAATACAATGTGGAAATGAATGTGGTTATCCAGTTTGGTAGTAAATACAGAAATAGAGTATTTCTTAAATAGTGGGAGACTGGAAAATATTGAACTTCAAACGGATGTGGGTGCCGTTGTTCATGAGTAACAGCTAACTTGCAACTGCAGCAACAATTAAAAAGACCAATAGTGCAATTGTCTTTATTACACAAGGATTTGAGTATAGGAGTAAAGATGTCACACTGTAATTATTATACAGAGCTTTGGTAAGACCACAACTGTGAAGTGTTGTGTGTTTTTGTATTCTTATGTATGAGAACGTGCGCTTGCCAAAGGGGAAGTGCAAGAAAGATTCACCAAGCTAAACCCTGGGATAAAGGGATTGACACAAGAGGAAGCGTTAAATTGATTGAACCTTTATTCTCTGTAGTTTCAAGGACTGAGTGGTGACCTCATTCAAGGACACTGAAATCTTTGTGCATCTTATTAGGCTGGACAGATTAAATGCAGGAAAGATGTTTTTGGAATTCTCTGCTGCTGAGGGCTGAAGAGTGTCTGGTGTTGAGTATGTTCAGCACTGAGATTGATCAATTTCTCCATGTTAGAAATACCAAAGGATACAGGGATATTGCAGGAAAATGGACTTGTAATTCAAAGATCAGCATTTGAATGGTTGAGTGGTCTCGAAGGGCTCATTGGCCAACTCTCCCTTTCACTTGCCATCCTTAATGTTTCCTGACCTATATTGGTTCCTAATCCAGCAGTGCTTTGATTTGAAAATTTACTTGAACATTTTCGAGTACTTCCACGGCCTTGTCTGTTCCTAGCTCTGTAATTTCCTCAAAGAAGTAAATCCAACCTGAGCGCTCTGCTCCTCTAATACTTACCTCTTGTACATTTGCCAATTCTCTTCGTTCCACGATTCAGCTGTCTAGATTATAAGTTCCAGACTACTTTCCCTAAGTCTTTTTATATCTCTTTTCTTCCATTAAAACATTTCTTAAAACCTGCCTCCTTGAACAAGCTTTTAACTACGTATCATGGATGTGGCTTCGTGTCAAATTTTGTTCAATAACTTGGTTCTGCCTAGTTTCTTGACAAGCAAAAGTTGTTTTTAATCATCGTACTAAAATCTCGCATCTGTGAAACAAAATGAAATTTTGACTTTTGTTGTTAAAATCAACCAATAATTCAAAATCTTATCTTTTTATTTGTTTTTTTTTTATTTTTTAGGTTTCAAGACCTTTCTATCACACCACTGCTATGAGGGGGCAGTTTCTTTTTTACCTGCTACTGAAACACCTGGCAGTCCAAGAGATCCAAAGCCATGTACAGCTGGGTAAGGACACATTTAGTTGATTAAGTTCATTTTTTTTCATTCAGAAATCTGATCAATTGAGCAGAGAAAGATAAATACTTAAATTATAAAATCAATAATATGGAGTCAAGTGATTATAAAAATGACTGCATATCAAATCAAGGTATTTGGTACACATTCATCCATGTTTCTAATGGCCATAATCTTTATGATGCCATTGATAAGTCGCTATTATTGGCCCAGATTTTATAATCAGTTAATGATGCTCAGTTAACTGACCTTCAGGCTTTGTCAGCTTTGCACTCCACTGTGTAGATATTAATGCGTTAAAACAATCCATCATCCTAAGAGTTCTGGAACCTGTGTGAAAAGAACAGGTGACTGTTTAGCAATCCAAAAACAGATTGAAGAATTCATACTGACGCAGGCACATAACTGTGCGCAACACAGAAACAAACAATCTAAAACTAAAGTGCCAATTGAAATGTGTAATTGTATACCAAATTACATCCAGAAAGACAGAATTAAGAGAGATAAATAAAGAAAAATGCTAATTTAATTCCTGTAACTCTGCAACAAAAATGAAAACCTGAAGGGATGTGACCCCTTGTTTTAGAATTTATCACGTGACCTGATAATTTATTAGTGCCAGCTGAGTTGGTTGCGAGTATTAAAGATCTAACATTGCTCAGTATGTTCAGTGCATAGCAACAGCATTTTACAGCTTTCCATGTGCGTAATGACAATACTTTGAGTAAGATACAGATGTATCACGGCTCAGGCAACTATCTCATGATTTCTAGACTTAGCTGTGCAAGTGCAAAAGACTGACTTATTCCTTCCAATTTGCTCATTGATAGCTTTACTAATGTATTCACCACAAAATTCTTGCCAATCTATATTTGGCCAAACATGTCACTTGTTCTCAGACTCGGTAACAAATCCTTGGTTGCCTCTGCCTATTTGATCAAAATAACTGCTTCCTCTGTTTCAGGTGTCATATTTGCAAATATAGCGGAGATCAGTTGAAAGTATCACAAAAAGCAAGGAAGCTCAAATGTATTGATGGTAAGATCCAAAATGCTTGTAGTTGAATAAATTGTTTAGTAGACATAGCCATGCACTTCAAAGTTTTGTTTCTCATGTCTCTCTCATGTATGGAAATATTATGTTAGCCAAATGTGTCAAATGTATAATTACTGCAAGTTTTAACAAATGCAAATGGCTAGATTTTAATTTTAAAGGTTGAAGCACTATACAACTGTACGCTGCATGTTGGTGGAAATCACCAGGTGTGCTAGCAGTTTTAGGTTGATGGTGTAGATGTTTGCATAAGCTACAAATAGCTTTGCAAATAGAAGTTACTTTTTATCCATTGTAGTTGCAATGGCATATGAATTAACTGAAGTGAAATGAATTCCGGTAACTTCTTGTGTTACAAACTCTGGAGTTGATAATCCATTTGAGCAATAGACAAGGCCATTTCAAGTTAACATTGACAAATTAATGGCATTTCAAAGGAGAGTTCAATTAGATGATTAGATGAGAGTTTGTAAACTATGGATAGTTCTATCATTGATTTATTGAAATTAGTATTTATTCAAAATTTGGTGAGATGTAAATGATGGCCTAGATATTCCTTTGTTAATTATGGCAACAGCTGAGATGTTTGCTGCAATAAGAGACGCAATGTCAAAGCCATTTAGATCAACTTGACTTGCATCAAAATGCAGAAGTTGCAGTGTGCTTCAGTGGGCTGCGGGTGAGCCAACTGCATGATCCCTGGATAGGTTTTCAAAAAGGGGAAGGACTGATAATGCAAGAATTTTTGTTCATTTGCATGCAACTTGCAAATATTTGTTACATGCAAAAGGAAACCTTTCACAAGCATATATAAAGCACCAGTAAACAAGCAAACTGAGCTTGTTTCCATCAACAGGAATAAAACTGGTCATAATTCTCTTCTCACTGATTCATGATTCCCTTGACTTTCCCTGCTCCTCTTCTTGAACACCTCCAACTCTTCTGGCTCCTGTATATGCCCCGACTCCTCAGATACCATTGTTAGAAGTATCAGTGTTGTTTCTGACAACAGTGATGCTGAGATGCTAATGGGATTGGGTTGTCAGTGATATGTCACAAAGCTGTTTTTTTCTAAAAGCTGTTCCTTTTCTCAAGGATACTGTGTCCTTGTTATTTTTTTCAGAGGGGTCATAAACCACTCTGGTTTGGAATCAACTGGTTTGGTCCAGAGATGAAAGGCCTTTTTGTTTGTATGTAAACAGATGAAACTTTAGGCCAAAGCTTATGTTTTAGAAGTGACCTGTATAATGAAAAGGAAGTGGTCAGTCCGAGAAACTGGAGTTTTGTTTGAGTCAGTTCAGCAGTGGGCTGTGTGGAAACAGACTATTAGACTCTCTGCCCTTCTAACTTCAACCAATAAGCCTTTGTTTCATTTTTACTGTGTTTAAGAGGTTTGTTTATTGGGATCATTGTGGATATTCGGAACAGCATAATTATGTCTAGTTTGGATAGACTGAGTTCTGTGGGTGTTCTTTATTCTGTTCTTTGTGTTTTATTCTGCAATTTTGTGAATAAAGTTATGTCTGGTTTAAAACCTGCTAGGAGAAAGTGAGGTCTGCAGATGCTGGAGATCAAAGTTGAAACTTTATTGCTGGAACAGCACAGCAGGTCAGGCAGCATCCAGGGAACAGGAGATTCGACGTTTCGGGCACAGGCCCTTCTTCAGGATTGTTTCGTGTTCTTCAGAGAAACAACTGACAAACCGGGTGTCTACATCATTTTGGTCTACTAGATGGCTTCCACAGTTCTTCTAACTCACTTTCCCGCTCACTCAGCTTGTCAGCCCCACTCCCCACCTGCTCTTTCAACTCCCCCAGTTCCTACCCCACCTTGTCTTCCTACCACTAAAACCTGCTAGTCCACCGAGCTAATATACTCCGGGTAATTTTCACTGTGCACTTACCAAAACAACTTGCAAAGTTACAGTCTGGGCTGCCTGTTTAAGCATTTTTTGAGTGGTCTGGTCTAGTCCATAATAGGTGGTAGGAAGACAAGTTGGGGTAGGAACTGGGGGAGTTGAAAGAGCAGGTGGGGAGTGGGGCTGACAAGCTGAGTGAGTGGGAAAGTGAGTTAGAAGAACTGTGGAAGCCATCTAGTAGACCAAAATGATGTAGACACCCGCTTTGTCAGTTGTTTCTCTGAAGAACACGAATAGTTTAAGTAATTCTCATTTCATAGGATTGTTGTTCAGAATAAAAATTAAAATTCCAAAATAGTTACAGTTTTAAAATCTTTCTTGCAAATTTTCAGAGATGATAATGGAATTTACAAGTAATTAAATGTATGTAAAAGCTTTTTTTAAAAAAGAAAATAATTAAACAGTCATTATAAGCCTTTGGAAAGCTCCAACCTGAACAGTGACTGACTGTGACATCTTATGACATCAGTGAGGACATAGCTTGCATGAAAATATGTCTCACTTCTAGGCTTCACTCACGTTTACTACTGGAACCAAGCTGCAGTCAGGAGAACTTTTGTCCCACTGCAGTCCATGGACTAGGTTTGTTTTATTTTATGCAGTCAATGTATAACTTCAACACTTCACTGCTGACAAAATCCATGTCAATAAATTTTTAAATATTCACAAGTTAGCACTAGAGTTTTGAAAGAACTGATGAAGTTAGAAGTGAGGAACTTCTGTCTTGATAAGATGTGTACAGATGTTGCATGGTATCAGGTTCATGTTGATCCTCAAGGTGTTGAGATTAACCTGGTCTGAGGTAGCCAATCTTTCGTAACTTCCATTTGGAATGCAACAGTTGGCTTTAATGTTTTGTACTTTCTCAATCAGGTTCTCAATATTTTGGTTGAAAGGTATCATTTCCAATTAAATTATTTAACATGGAACCCACAGCTAAATTAGAATATATAATGCTCAAAATATGTTAGTGCAGCAGATTTGTAAAGAAATAATGCTTTTAATAAAACTGTTATTTACTTAAAGGGATCTGCCAACTGAGAGATGTTCAGTAGTGGTATCCATGAATTCTCAAATTCCAGCAATGACCTGGAGTATTGAAACTCTTGAAAGTATTGATTACTACAAAGCTTCCTTAGAAAACCAGCTGCTCTTACCTCTCGAGATGATCAGCAGAAGCTGGCCTTAGTTCATAGTGAAGTATCCACGTACAAGATGTCGATTTAAGTTTGCATCATTGTGTCGAATTCCAAATGAATCAAACCCTTTAGGCTGATTTTTTTTTTTTAAATGCTCACCTTGTGAGAGCAAATATTTTCCAACTGTTTAAACTACTGTAACCAAATCTTGTTTTTGCTTCGACTAATGAGTACAGGAAAGATTTTATAGAAAACAGCATTTCTGGAAATAAATCTGTTACTTTCCATTTATGAAATGTTGTGCAATTATGTAGGATCCTGTCATAAACATTCTTGAGCTTTGAAATAGTCCCTTGCAGTGATGGAGTTTAGGAAGCACTAGTAATAAGGACATTGGGGCACTTGCATTGTTAACAGTTGCCCACAAGCTCGGTAACCTGCTGCTAATGATTCATAATTTTTACCCAGTTGTCACATGAATTGTCTTGACAAAGTGAATTTTGAAAGAATGTTTTTCTTCATGAGTATCCAGAGCTAGGGCCTCAAAAAGGTAAGGGTCACCTTTTTAAGATGCATATTATGAGAATTTTTTTTGAGAAGTTATGTAAATTTGGAACAATATTTATCAGGAAGGCAATAGAGGAAAGGGGTCACTGAATATTTTTAAGTCAGAGGTAGATAGGTTCTCGTTAAGCTTGGGACACCTGGTATATCAGGATAGACAGGAATATAGAATTCATAATAAGTAGATCACCCATGATCTTCTTGAATGTTGGTGCAAGCTTGAGGGGCTGAATGGCTTACTCCTCTGAATGCATAGGTTTGTTTGTTATTTCTGGTAGCTCATTCACACATTTTGCTGACCTCTGCAAAGTATCTGGACTCCAGTTTCAGAACCACTGTATGAGATAAGAGGACAATTGATACAGTTTCTGCTCTCCTATTTTCAATCAGCAATGACTGCCATAATTGCTTGTGTGTGACCATTCATTTGAGGACATGATCGTTTCCAGCTGTGATAGCCCCGAATATCATTTCATCCTTAAGCTGTGCAACATAAAATAAAAATACTGCAAGTGCAAAAGTAAAGATTTTGTCCCTCACTGATTTATGTAACCATTTGTTTCTCTTACTTTAGAAGAACAGCAACAATGGAAAGTGGTTAAAGGAAAATTTCTGGCTATAAATTCAACGAATATGAGTTGTGCATGTCCAAAGTCTCCCAAGGGTCTTTCACCAGCAGCGCACTTGGCTGATGGAACCATTGATCTAATTTTAGTCCACAAGTGTTCGAGACTGAATTTCCTGAGACATCTTATCAGGCACACAAATAATGATGACCAGGTATCAGATCTATTGAATTTTTCCCTTAATGCTATAGGAATAGCTTTACAAAAGGCTAACGCACCCATTTCATCAGTGTCATTCACAGAACCAGCACTTGCATCTTGAGGGCTGAGGAGATGAGGGTTTAGCCTCAGCCCTCTTAAATAAATCTCTTAGCTGCCTACTTGCATATTTTCCTTCTCATTGGAAATGCAGGAAGTGAAGTTATTACATCAGTTTCACTGCTCAACAGGTTTTAAGACATTTTTAAATCCTGCCATGAAACATTTTCAACCTGCTCCCTCACGTCATCACTTTTTTTTCTTTTTGAACTGTAGATTTGTCATGGTACAAAACACTGTTTATAATTTCTACTGTGTTTAATGTCATTGTAATAGAGTATCCTTGTCAGCATCCGACCATTCATCAAGTTCGGTTCTGGAAATACTTTTTCCTGGATTTATAGCATTAATAGAGCCAACCAATTCCATGACGACTTATCTCACACTGTTCATTTGCTTGCTTTTTTAAACACAAAATCCTTCAAAAACTTCTTTCTCATCAGACACTCAATCTGCAAACATGGAAAGAGGCCAAAGATTTTGTCAACATCTTTGCAGTTTCACTTTTCACCAGATTTGGCACATGAAAGATGTAAAATAAAGGGGTGCCAATTTAAGACTGAGGTGAGGAGAAATTTCTTCTCTGAGGACTGAGTCCTTGGGTCACCTTAGCTGTGAGGACATAGTCCTTGCATGCATTGAAGGCTAAGATAGATTCTCGATCAGTAGGGGAATCAAGGGTTACAGAGACAGTGGAGAAAAGTGGACATGAGGAATGTTGGATCAGCCGTGATCCTGTTGAATGGTGGAGCAGGCTTGAAGGGCCTAATGGCTTACCCATGTTTCTATTTCTTATAGTCTTTAAAAAAAGGGATCTTTTGATAGAGTATGTGGGCTAAAATTCATGAATGTTTCCTTCACGGTTTGTCAGCTTTTTCTGAAAGTCACACCAGTAAAACACTTAGATTTTGGATCATATCCTGATCCATTGACTGAATCAAACTTATCACAATAGGAGGGCATAGACACATTAAAATATTGCCACTTGATGAGCTCTTCTGAAGAGGATGAGTATGGCAATTATCCAATAAAAGTACAACTTTATTATCTTCACATATTCCTTTCTTTCACAAATGTTCTTTTCACCAAAGTACAAAAGCATGATGAAACTTTCTGCATTCATCCAAGCAAGATTTCACACAATTAAGATAAAATGTTGGCCCAAATCTTTGATCCTAAGAGTATGAAGTGTATGAAAGCGCAATATTATCACAAATAAATCTTTGGGCTGTTCACTTTGTGTTTTTATGTTACAGATCATTGACAAACCAACATTGAACACCTGCAATTTTCACCCTTTTTCAGTCTTTCACATATTTCCATTTCTGTTTCAAAGTGAAAACATATTTTCACTTTAGTCCTTGCATGGGAGTCTTTTGAGGCCACTTAGATGGGTAAAGGATTTCAGATCACGAATTCAACCAGCCACTACTGGCACCTGCATTAGGAAGGACAGTAGATGGCAATGCTTCATGGCAGCTAGGAGATTTACAGCATAGTGGGTGAATATGTGCATTGGAATTTGGTACACCAAGTTCAAACAGATGTTTTTGAAAAAAATATATAAAAATGGTAAATTTCCTTTAAAAGTTTTACTGGTTGCTTGAGGATTTCAGATGTTTATGTACTGGATAAGAGTGAGTTTACTCATGCACTAACACTGAATATAAGGATTATTCATTTGATACAATGCCTAAACATTTTGCATCACCTGCAAAAGTAGGAGGTTTTCCTCAGTTGGTTTGAAATGTTTTAATGTTAAAAATTAGCCTCTTAAATGGTCAGTCTTCCGAAACAATATGTGTCTGCAATATCTTAACTCGTTTGTTAAATATGTAGTAAAATTTCTAAAGAGCTAACCTGAAATCCTTTACAAGCATGGATAAAGTAGGTTTATTTAAATAAATGTCCATTTAAACTTAGTTTTGAGTAGAGATAAAACTAATTATTGTTACATTCTGTTAAGTTTTTGTGCAAGGTATTAAGTTAATGTAATTTATTATCTAGTTACAGCACTCTTGAGACATTATTTACAAAAATGCTTTTTCTTCCTCTAATCCTTAAACTACCTTCTTATATAATTTCCACTATAGGACCCTTTGAATTAAACTCGTGATTGTGAGCAGTATTATAAAATTTGTTTGTGGAGTTCATATTGAACTAAAGATAACAGATACATTTGAGTGTTACTCACCTACATGTCTCATCTGTATCATAGGTTGATTTCTTCAAATAGATTTTATTTTTAAAAGATGGGCATAGTGATTGGAGTAGGATCACTATTGCATACAGTGACTCCTGCATTACACTAATACAGGTTCATCATAATATGCTGTGATGTAACAAAGGTTAAGTATTTGAAACTTAATGAATTAACAGAACAGTTCAAAGTTTATTTTAAAGTCTACACTTGTAAGTCGTATACCTTGATATGTCATGAAGCATATCAGTTGCATTTAAAGTTACAACTGTGACAATAATTCTTCACAAATAGAGTCATAGTGTTGTACAACATGGAAGTAGACCCTTGGGTCTAACCCGTCTGCACCAACCAGGTATTCTAAATGAATGTAGTCCCATTTGCCAGCATTTGGTCCATATCACTCTAAATCCTTTCTATTCATGCACCCATCCACATCCCTTTAAATTTTGTAATTGTACCTGCCTCCAACATCACCCCTGGTGGCTCTTTCCATACATGTACCACTCTGCATGAAAACATTTCCCATTAGGTTTCTTTTAAATCAATACCCTCTCACCTTAAGTTCATGAGCTCTGGTTTCCGACTCCTCTACCCTGGGAAAAAGATTTTGGCTATTCACCCTGTCCGGTGAACATTTATTTGGCTCTGAGGATTACAACACAAATTATGCAACATCATAAATTGGAACTACTTTGATTTTAGTTGTGAGCTACTCAAACTACGGGCACTAATGTATGCACACCAGAAAAAAAGTGGAATACATAGCACGATATTCACAAAGCATCAAGTGATAGCATGAAAACAAATACTTGTTTCAGCACTGTCACACCATACTGCAATTTTGAAGTAGCTAATCAGAAATTTGCAAAATCTTATTAAGCAAACAATTGGGAAAAGAGATCACTGACACATCTGTAATTTGATAGGATGCTAATGTAGAGCAGGGGTGTAAGAAAAACCCAAATTCAAATTTCATTTCAAATTATTCAAACACCATGAAAAGTCTACGTATTAAAATAACTTAACATTCACAACTTTATGCTTCTAATATTTCAGTTTGACCATGCATTTGTCGAGGTTCACCGAGTGAAGGAATTCAAATTTACACCCAAGTACTGTGATGAGGAGGACACTGATATCCAGGATGTTGGTAAAAATCTCTTTGGTCAGATATGTAGAGATCATCCCAGTTGCAGCTGTGCACAGCATCAAAGCAGTTGGAACTGTGATGGAGAAATAATTAAGCACGCTGCTATTGAAGTGAGGTAGGTGTTTATTGTTTAGTAAATTATTCCTATCTGTCAGTTGGTTGTACAAAAAGACTATATGGTCACTGATGTCATCAAAATTGATTTGCCACTGTTCACTAACATACCACATATAATCATGTATCATGTGGATACAAGTGATATACCTTTTGAAGTTTAAAGCTCATTAACTTTTATACTTAGTCTTTGTTCAGTAAGATTCACTTTGAGAACCAATGAGAGAATACAACCAGCAACATATTTTCCTAGCTGTACTGTTGCTCACATGGAAAATGGGCAGTAATTCCGAGATTACTAACTTTGATGTTGTAATTTCAACTTCACTCTCTAGTTCCTGAAAATCTGATCCAAAGACCTTGAGATCAACCTGCAGCACATCCTGTGGCTCATTACCTGGCTCTTCTTGTTCTTGATAATGAAAATAGACAATACTGGAAATACTTAGCAGATCAGGCACCATCTATAGACAGAGAAACATAGTTCCATTTCAGTTTGATTTCCTTTCATCAAAACTGAGAAAAGTTATAAATTAGAGGCAAGGCCTGTGCTCAGATGCATAATATAAGAGACTAAATAACAAGAGTTGGTGGTGCATGTTGATTCATTAGAACATATGCAATGTAAGAAATAAACTTGGAGAAAGTAAATGGAGTCCCTGCAGTAAACAGAATAGTTGAAGTAATTGTGGGCAGTCATGGAGCATGCATGGACAAGATCATCTTTATGTTGTCAACATTACAAACAGTATTACCAACGATTTCTAATATTTTTGTTTCCTTTTGTAAAATGTCTTCTAAAATTGAAACTTTCCTAACTCCAATGTACGTGATATATTCATGGACTCCAGTTGACTGAATTGATAGGTCACGTTTGAAAACACAATGTTCAAACCTTGTTCAAGTAGAAAAAAATTTAAATTGACATTCTTTAAGTAGAATTCATCTTCATTTTAATTAGTCATCATTTTACCTGCTTTTGTTTAATCTCTCAGCATCACCCTTATTGATCTTTAGAAATCAGAAGCTAATGCAGTTTGTGGATATAATTGATTTGAATGTTTGCTATGACAAAGAATTGCTTAACAATTAGAGTTAATGTTTTAAAGAAGGCATTATAAGTTGAATTATAACTACGTTGATAACATTTTATTAAATGCTACTAATCTTATTTTATTTTTCTTTGAAGGGTTCACTGCCAACTATTGAAGCTTTTTGTAAGAGGGATAGAGAAATAGAAGAACCTTCTATGCAGAAGAACATTAGAAATTCATTTGTAACTTAATCAGCTTCCAAATTATCTCAGGATTCCACAACCATTTCTATAGAAGTTTAAAATAGAGTATTTAAGTTTTAAAACTTATTGTGTAAGCTTGTGATTCTAAATTAATTTACATTATTCAATGTAGCCAGTAATATTTATTACACAAAGTGTAAGCCTTAGAAGAAACAAGAAATAACTAATTTACTATGGAGTTTCAGGATTTCAGTTATTTGATTTTTAACTTAAGAATTACGTTTGAAGTGGAGAATTGAAGTTTAAGATACAGTATTTCAGGTCTAAAAGACCGATTAAGAATGCCATTGCTGTGTTGCAAGAAACTCTGTTTTGTGAATTAGCATAATTTTTTAAAAATACATTCTTTAGAAAGTGGAGCAGAGTTTCAGAGCACTTATAATCCTGTGCCTCATATTAAATTGGAGTAGTGTGAGTACTGATTTACTGACTGGTACCTACAATTTAGACTGCAAATTTCATTATCTGTTCCTGGCACATGATTCAAATACCTTTTGTAACTGAATTCTTTAAACTAAACTAGATTTTTTTGCAATTTATTTTATTGCACCTTGCAACTTACCAATGCAAACTGATTGTACTTCTGAACAAGGGTACAAAAAAGCTATAGTTTGAGAATAATTCTTTATTTTAATAACTGTTAGAAAAATATATATAAATGCTGACTTGTTTAGTATTTTGAGTTTGTACATAACAAATAGAAATATATATTTATTGTACATGAAGCTAGCTTTTGTTTAGCTTAGTTTGTGTTCACTATGTGAATTGTATGTAGGTAGTAGTGTTTATGCACTAATAGATTATATCTTAATGAACTAAAAGCAGCAGTCACCAATTTTCTTCTGTATTTTACATTCCTAACGTAAGAATATTCAATAGTTTTCTACAGATGGCAATAGAGTTGCTTCCTGCACTGATGCTGTAGATCTCTGTTTCTCCAACTAAATATTAATGTTTTGCTTAAGTGGCTTCTGTTCATTTCAGAATTATTTGTCTGGATGTTTTTGCATGTTTTTCAATATGTAGTTCTCTGTATTTTCCTTCACATCCCTTTGAATTGTACCTAGCAAATGTAAAGGACTGGAATGGATATCATTCACAGTCTTTGCAGACAGATTAGAATGTGACCTGTTTTCATTACTTGTGCCACATAGCATTCCCTGATTTGATGTAAACAGTGTTTAAAACTGTCATGTTCCAGGACTGAGGGGCTATCTTTCCTGGTGATTGACTCACCAGGCCATTTCTAATGATTTTTTAGACCAAATAACCGTGATAATGTTGTCTGTTATGGAACAAAATATTAAAATTGTTTGTATGTGAGCAATTGATGAAACAAAATATTTTGGCTGAAAACACTTAAACTACATCACCAATAGCTTTGTCTTATTTGCATTACTCTTTGTTCTCACCATCCTCCATAAATTCTCCCACCACTTAGCTGGTTGATCATCTTATCCCCAGTTTTGGAACCTTGCTGGATGCAAATTAGCTGCTGTGTGCACCTACATAATGGTGCAGAAGTAATTCATTTATCAAGTGCTTTAGAGCATCGCAAGAGGTGAAAGCATCTTGCAGTAGATGCTATGCATTTTACTTCCTCAGATCAGTAATTTCATAATTGGTACATGGTTGAACTGTGCTGCTTTGTAACATTTTAGTTTGTGAAATGTGAACTGAACAGCTCTAAATTAGGCAACAAAAATCAGGAAAATTGATCTTAGGTACACAGCTGTCATCCCTTTACCTCAACCTTAACTTTTCTGTTCTTCCACACCTACATACAGTCATACAGAACAGATGAGCCATTTGGGCCTATTGAGTCTGTGCCAACCTAGCTACACTAATCCACCTTTCAGCACTTGGCCCTGAGCCTTGAATGTTATGACAATTCAAATGTCATTCATGTAGTTTTTAAAGACTGTGAGGGTACCTCTTCTACCCTCTCAGACTGTACATCCGGATTCCCACCAATGACTGCATCAATTTTTTGTTCCCTCGAATCTCCTTTCAACTTCCTGCCTTTCACCGTAAAAATTACAACCCCTTGTAATTGGTCATTCAATAAATGACATCAGCTGCTTTCTACCCACCCTGTACAAGTCCCTCAATCTTGTACACCTCAATCAGGTCCCCTCTTAGCCTTCTGGGTTCTGAAGGAAACCACCTGAGCCTAACTAGCCTCTCTCAAATAAAATGCTGCAACTTTGGCAACATTCTGATGAATTTCTGCTGCATCTCTCCAGTAACAGTCACAAAAACAAAAATTGCTGGAAAATCTCCAAGTCTGGAAGCAACTGTGGAGAGAGGTCAGAGTTAACACACATTTTCAAGCAATGTCTGTTTTTGTTTCTGATTCCCAGCATCTGCAGTTCTTCCAGTACAAACATGTCATTCCTACAGCATGGTAACCAGAAATGCACATGGAACTGTAGCAGTGGCCTGATCAAACTTTTGTAAAGCTCCAGTACAACTTCCTACTCCTTATGATCTCTGCCACAAGTTATACAAACAAATATTTCATTTGTCTTCCTCACCAGCCTATTAACCTGTCTTGCTGCCTTTAGTGATTTGTGGACAGACACACCAAAATTCCTCTGTTCCTCTGAGTTTCCTAGTGTCCTGCTATTCATTGAATACTTCCTTGACTTGTTGTTACTTCCAAAGTGCACCACCCCTTGCTTTTCAGGGTTAAATATCTAATATTAATTAATAAAAGTACCTGCTTCTGCCCCTTTCATTTCACCCCAATCATTCACATGTTGAAGGCCTTGGTCTCAGCTGAAGTATTGACATCAAATAGAATGCTAATCTTCAGGCTTATTCGGTCCTTTTTGAAAATGTTCCTCATCTCTTCTAGTGCTGTAGCAGCAAACCTGCGATACCTCAGCTTTTGCAATATAGAGCTCCTCATCTCTGAGACACCATGTAGGCTCCCTCCTGTTACAATGGCATGGAATGTGGCTGAGCATCATAGATGAAGTCCCAGTACCATCCATTTTGAACAGGAAACAGACATACTCTTGGAACATACTGTCAGTGCACAGAGTTACATGTTTTAAGTATCGATTTTTTTTAATGCAAAGATATAACTTGTTTCAATTATTTCCATTATTTTATTGTATTTATTGTGGTTCTGTTCGCCGAGCTGGAAATTTTTGTCGCAAACGTTTCGTCCCCTGTCTAGGTGACATCCTCAGTGCTTGGGAGCCTCCTGTGAAGCGCTTCTGTGGTGTTTCCTCCGGCATTTATAGTGGCCTGTCCCTTTCGCTTCCGGTTGTCAGTTTCAGCTGTCCGCTGTAGTGGCCGGTATATTGGGTCCAGGTCGATGTGTTTGTTGATGAAGTTTGTGGATGAGTGCCATGCTTCTAGGAATTCCCTGGCTGTTCTTTGTTTGGCTTGCCCTATAATGGCTCACCGATCTCTGGACTCATAGCAGAAGCAGTCATGCAAAGGTTAGAACAAACAGTCTTACCACAAATTCAACCCAAACTCTGGATCAGATATGTTGATGACACCTTTGTAATCATTAAAAACACAGAAATAGAGAAAACACACCGGATCATCAACGCCACACTAACAGAAATCCGATTCACGAGAGAAGAAGAAAAGGATAATCAACTCCCATTCCTAGACGTGATGGTACGGAGAACACCGAACGGCGAATTCACCACAAAAGTATACAGGAAAGCCACACACACAGACCAAGTCCTGAACTATGAAAGCAACCACCCCAACACACACAAACGAAGTTGCATCAAGACACTATTCAAAACGGTCACATCACACTGCAGCACACCAGAACTGCAAAAAGAGGAACACCTGTACAAGGTATTCGCCAAAAACGGATACTCCACAAACTCCATCAACAAACACATCGACCTCGACCCAATATACCGCCACTACAGCGGACAGCTGAAACTGACAACCGGAAGCGGCAGGGACAGGCCACTATAAATGCCGGAGGAAACACCACAGAAGCGCTTCACAGGAGGCTCCCAAGCACTGAGGATGTCACCTAGACAGGGGACGAAACGTTTGCAACAACAATTTCCAGCTCTGCGAACAGAACCACAACAACGAGCACCCGAGCTACAAATCTTCACCCAAACTTTACAAGGAATGAAAAATGTAACTACAATAAAGACATCCAAATAATCAAGAAATCAGTGGATAAAGTTTTCTAACTTTAATTAGGATGTTTGTGGGAACTCCAGATTAAAAATATCATTATGTCATAGCTCCATTTAATTATTTGTTCAGGAATTGAATGCACATTAAAAAGTAGCAACAGCTTAAGAAGAAGAACATGTTTGTTATTCTCCCAAACTCTTTGCCCAATCATTCTTAAATTTTATGTGTATTTCTCGTTCATTAAACACTTGAATTCTTTTCAAGCATGAACATATTTATTATTGGAACTTGTTTATCTCAGCAAATTCTCCTGTTTTATATATTTTAGTTCATTAAACTAGTTTTTCATCTGCTAAGTGAAATCAAGTCAGTAGATTAAAAATAAGCTTGAAGCAATTCTTTTAAGATACCATAGATATTTTGTTTACCTGTTAAAACAAATTTCTAACCTTTATTCACATTGTTTTTATCAAACTTGATTTTTCTTTCCGAAGATAGATAGTTTAGCAAAAATGTTCACCAGTGTGAATGGCACACTTGTATCTGATGTCCATTTGCACAAAACTAAAAATGCTTGACTAGCAAAGAAATGGACTGCAGCACTTGAAGTAGACAGCTGGCCGCCACCATCACCTCAAGGGCAATTAGGAATGGGCAATAAATATCCACCTGCCATGATTAGAATGAAGACAAAACTGAACGCAAGTATATTTTGTAACAATAATAGAAGGAACGTGCAGCTAGGTGTCTTTTCTTTACCACCTCTTCATCCTCCAACATGACTGGTCTTCATTAAACGACACAAGCAAACCAGTTGGATTTTTGACATTCTCTCAATTTCATGGCTGTGCATTCAGTTTGACTGTTTTTCAAATCTTCCACAGCCTTTGCTTAATTATATATTTTAAAATTAATTTCTAAAACATATGAGGGGTGTATTGAGTAATCTACCATCTCTTTAACCTGGATTCCATGTGCTTGCTGAAAAAATAAAATATTCAAATCCTCTGCCTTATGCTCAAAACAGGATTTGAGATCAATATAATTAGAGACATAGCAAATGCAAGACTCAATATTAACTGTTTCTGTCTCCACAGATGCTGAGTCTCTCCAGTGCTTTTTTTTTAAAATTTCAGTTTAATTCAAATACGTGTATTTTTAAATTCTTATTTTATTGGTGAACAATCCCTGTGGTGAAAGCTGTAGATAATTTCCAGGTCTGGATTTAGCCTTGTTTCTTAACCCGTTGATTTTTGCAGACTTAGTCATCGTTTTGGTACTTTCAGATGGCCTTAATCAGCACCATATTTCACCTGCATAAGCTTCTCTGTAGCATAGCAAAAAGAATTTCATTAGTCACCGAAGTGTTAGTGCAGTCTCCTGGCTCGTTTGAGCGATACTGATTGTTACTACCTGTTAGACCATTGTTCATGTCGCAAGTTAACTATTGTACTTTTAAGACCGATCAACAAGAATGGAAAATACATGTCAGTAAAAATTCTATCACAATTTATTGAATTCAAGGTATGAAGTTGAAAAATAGCTTTCCTTGTACTGAATTAATTTTTTAAAGTTTCCTGGGAGAAAAAGGATTTTGGGACAGAGACCTGTGTGTAAATAGTGCAAGATCTAATTCTTGATTTATTATGCAAGTTCTTCCTGAGCACTATTAACTAATCTTTCCATCACCTTGATTGAAAATCAACTGTGATGGGGTGGTAATGTTTTCGTCCTGCCAGTAGTTGATGGGCAATTTTTCAGATTGCTAGGTGTAGTGATTGCAACCAGGTTAACCTCATTGACTAAGCTCTGGCTGTCCAATATAACCTGGAAATTATAAAAGAAAAAAGTATGCAACCACGAGATGCAGAATCTCCTCAGTTCAGGCGACTGATGCCGAGCTGGCTGGCCATAGCTAGTGTACTGTGCACAAGTAAATAAAGTTAAAAATCACACAACACCAGCTTATAGTCCAACAGCACTAGCTTTCGAAGCGCTGCTCCTGATTGCTCTGCTAGTTCAAGAGAACAAGTCTTCTGTACTATTGGTCGAATGTTCTCGGGGCCCATAGTCTTTTTAGTCTCCAGTACCTTCAACTGTTAGCTGATATACTAATTCAATTCATTACATTTGATAAGACTGGGAACTGTGATAGAGTCACAGAGATGTACAGCATGGAAACAGACCCTTCCATCCAACTTGTCCATGCCGACCAGATATCCCAACCCAATCTAGTCCCACCTGCCAGCACCTGGCCCATATCCCTCCAAACCCTTCCTATTCATATACCCTTCCAAATGCCTTTTAAATGTGGCAATTGTGTTAGCCTCCACCACTTCTTCTGGCAGCTCATTCCATATACATTACCACCCTCTGCATGAAAAAGTTGCCCGTTACGTCTCTTTTATATCTTTCCCTTCTCACCCAAAACTTATGCCCTCTAGTTCTGGACTCCCCCATCCCAGTGAAAATAACTTGTCCAATTATCCTATCCATGCCCCTAATGATTTTATAAACGTTTGTAAGATCACCCCTCAGCCTCCAAAGCTGCAGGGAAAACAATCCCAGCCTATAGCTCAAATCCTCCAACCCCTGGCAACATTCTTGTAAATCTTTTCTGAACCCTTCCAAGTTTCACAATATCTTTCCGATAGGAGGGAGACCAGAATTGTACACAATATTCCAAAAGTGGCCTAACCAATGTCCTGTACAGCCACAACATAACCTCCAAACTCCAGTTTTCAATACTCTGACCAATAAAGGAAAGCATACCAAACGCCTTCTTCACTATCCTATCTATCTGCGACTCCACTTTCAAGGAGCTATGGACCCGAGCGCCAAGCTCTCTTTGTTCAGCAACACTAGGACCTTAAGTGTATAAGTCCTGCTAAGATTTGCTTTCCCAAAATGCAGCACCTCACATTTATCTAAAGTAAATTCCATCTGGCACTACATAGCCTAATGGCCTATCTGATCAAGATGCCATTGTAATCTGAGACAACCTTCTTCGCTGTCCACTACACCTCCAATTTTGGTGTCATTTGCAAACTTACTAACTATACCTCTTATGCTCACATCCAAATCATTTATATAAATATTGAAAAGTAGTGGACCCAGTTCCGATCCTTGTGGCACTCCACTGGTCACAGGCCTTCAGCCTGAAAAACAACCCTCCCACCACCTCCCTCTGTCTTCAACCTTTGAGCCAATTCTGCATCCAAATGGCTAGTTCTCCCCATATTCCATGTGATCTAACCTTGCTAACCGGTCTCCCATGGGGAACCTTGTCGAACGCCTTACTGAAGTCCCTATAGATCATGTTCACCGCTATGCCCTCATCAATCCTCTGTTACTTCAAAAAGCTCCATCAAGTTTGTGAGGCATGGTTTCCACACACAAAGCCATGATGACTATCCCTGATCAGTCCTTGCCTTTCCAAGTACATGTACATCCTGACCCTCAGGATTCCTTCCAACAACTTGCCCACCACCGACCAGGTTCACTGGTCCATAGTTCCCTGGCTTGTCCTTACCACCCTTCTTTAATAGTGGCATCATGTTACCCAACTTACTGTCTTCTAACACCTCACCTGTGACTACCACAGATTGCAATCAGTACAAATATCTCAGCAAGGGGCCCAGCAATCACAGAGCTTCCCTAGAGTTCTAGGGTACACCTGATTAGGTCCTGGGGATTTATCCACTTTTATGCTTATCAAGACATCAAGCATTTCATTCTCTAATATGGACATTTTTCAAAATGTCACCATATGTTTCCCTACATTCTATATATTCAATGTCTTCTTCCACAGTAAACACTGATGCAAAATACTCATTTAGCACCTCCCCCATCTCTGGTGGCTCCACACAAAGGCTGCCTTACTGATCTTTGAAGGCCCTATTCTTTCCATAGTTACCCTTTTGTCCTTAATATATTTGTAAAAACCCTTTGGATTCTCTTTAATTCTATTTGCCAAAGCTATTTCATGTCCCCATTTTGCTGTCCTGATTTCCCTCATAAATATACTCCTACTGCCTTTATATTAGAACATAGAAAAGTACAGCACAGAACAGGCCCTTTGGCCCATGATGTTGTGCCGGGGTTTAATCCTAATGTAAAATATAATAACCTACGCACCCCTCAACTCACTGCTATCTGCGTGTATGTCAAGCAATCACTTAAATGTCCCTAATGACTCTGCTTCCTCCACCACTGCTGGCAATGCATTCACAACTGTCTACGTAAAGAACCTTCCTCTGATGTACCCCCTAAACCTTTCTCCTAATATCTTAAAACTATGACCCCTCATACCAGTCAATCCTGCCTTGGGGAAAAGTCTCTGGCTATTGACCCTATCTATTCCACTCATTATCTTGTATACCTCGATCTTCCTCCTCTCCAGAGAGAAATGTCAGAGCTTCTTCAACCTTTCTTCATAAGGCAAGCCCTCCAGTCCAGGCAACATCCTGGTAAACCTTCTTTGCACCCTCTCCAAAGCCTCTGTATCTTTCCTATAGTAGGGCAACCAGAACTGGACACAATATTCTAAGTGTGGTCTCACCAGGGACTTGTAGAGCTGCAGCAAAACTTCGCAGCTCTTAAACTCAATCCCCCTGTTAAGAAAGCATATGGTGTTTTGGCTTTCATTAACAACCCTATCCACTTGGGTAGCAACTTTGAGGGATCTATACACGTGAACACCAAGATCCCACTGTTCCTCCACACAACCAAGAATCCTGTCTTTAATCCTATATTCAGCATTCAAGTTTGACCTTCCAAAATGCATCACTTCTCAGCCCAGCTCTGCATCCTGTCTATGTTGCGCTGCAGCCTGCAATAGCTCTTGATACTATCGACAGCATTTCCAACCTTTGTGTCAACAGCAATTTTACTAACCAACCCCTCAACCTCCTCATCCAAGTCATTTATAAAAACTACAAAGAGTAGATGCCCAAGGACAGAGCCCTGTGGGACCCCACTGAACACTGACCTCCAGGCAGAATACTTTTCATGTCCAACCACTCAACCTTCTGTCAGCCAACCAATTCTGAATCCAGGTAGCCAAATCTCCCTGTATCCCATCATTTCTGACTTTATGAATGAGCCTACAGTGGGGAACCTTATCAAATGCCTTGCTGAAATCCATATACACTTCATCCGCTGCTCGACCTTCGACCTGTCTTGTCACCTCAAAGAACTCAATAAGATTTGTGAGGCATGATCTCCCCTTCATAAAGCAATGCTGACTGCCTTTAATAATGCTATGCTTTGTCAAATAGTCATAAATCCTATCCCTCAGAATTCTTTCCAAAACTTTGCTGACCACAGACATAAGACTGACTGGTCTGTAATTGCCAGGGATTTCCCTATTACCCTTCTTGGAAAGAGGAGCAACATTCACCTCCTTCCAATCGTTGGGTATGACCCCCATGGAGAGTGAGGAGACAATGATTTTCGCCACCGGCTTAGCAACCTCCTTTCTCACTTCCCGGAGCAGCCTAGGATGTATCTGGTCTGGCCCTAGGGAATTATCAATCTTAATGTTTGCCAAAATTTCCAGCACATCAACTTCATCAATCTTGATCTGTTTAAACCTGTATTCCAGCTCCTCAAAGCTCTCATTAACAACCTCTTATTCACCTCCAACCTGCAATAGCTCTCGAGGTGAAACATGAGATGTTCTTCCTCCAGTTTGTGTGTGGCCTTTTTTTGACAATGGAGGTCTTGGGAAGGGTGGAGTGGATAGGTGCACAGGAAGATGGACAAGTTACCTCAGGTCAAGAGAGTGGGGTGGAGAGGGAGGGTGGGGAGATTTGGAAGCTGGTGAGTTCTATGCTGAGGCCATAAAGTTGTAAGCTCTCGAGGTGAAACATGAGATGTTCTTCCTCCAGTTTGTGTGTGGCCTTATTTTGACAATGAAGGCGGTCTAGGATGAACGTGTCATTGGAAGAGTGGGAGGGGAAATTGAAATGGCTGGCAACTGGGAGATGTGGTTGATTGGAGCATGTGGACCACAGATATTCCCTGAACCACTCCCCAGGTTTGCACTCTGTCTCTCCGATGTAGAGGAGACCACATAGGGAGCATTGGATGCAATAAATCAGGTTAGAGAAAATGCAAGTAAATCTCTGACAGGCTTTGATCCTTTGGGGCCTTGGATGGAGGTAAGGGGGTTTGGGGGATGTTATGGCAGGTATTGTACCATCTGTGACCACAGGGAAAGATGCCAGGTGTGAGTTACGTGAATATTATTAAAACTGTAGAAGGAATGAAGAATACATTTCCTCTGATGGAAGCAAACAGATTTATTCTAATATAACTCAGTTGTTTGAGGTGGCCATTTTGGATTCATTTACTACTCAAACTTTGCCATCCTTGAGGAAGTTCAAAGCTTGTTACAAATGCTATATACAGCATCTCCCAATTGGTCATGTCATTGGCTGGCACAATCTCCAGAACTGAAGGAAGGCACATGGGTTGATATGCCTCTGTAAAATTTTGGAGGGCAAAGTAAACATTTCTAAGCAGTACATAAAATGAAGGAGTTGGAAGAATTCTTTACCAACAGCTTCAGCACCTCACAATATGTTTCCTTTGCTAATTCCTTTTTCCCAAGAACAGTTAATCTTCCAGAAACATTAATCTTTTTACCTGTAATGATTCACATTTAAGCAAAATCAACTGAACAATTTTAATTCATGTGACCATTGACTGGACTTATCGTGCACCTCCCATGAAAGATCTTCAGTGGAAGACTTCAGAGGGAAGCCTTACCAAATCGAACGCCGATTAGTGATTATCCAACTTGGTGATACATTTCATTCTGCAGTGTCAACCTAGCTTTAGTGGCAAAACGTGCCCCTGAGTCAAAAGTCATACGATTCTAGAGTAGGCCTTAAACCTAAGGATATTGAGTGAATTTTATGAGGGCTCAGATTACTCTGACTCCTGACCGAAAAGTCTCATAATGTCTCAGTGAATAGATACGTAGCTGCTTTGCACTGATGTTGGGAGTAGCCTTAGTTAGATCAGAGTGGGACCTTCATCTGATTGAATGGCAGCTGTGTTCTCCCAGCAACATCAGAGTTGACTGGAACTACAGCCAGTTTCCAGTTTTTTTAAAAAAAGGACTAGTAAATGCTGTACCTAAAGGCTTGCAAGTACAGCGATTTTTTTTTTTGTTTTGAATAGGCATGATGGTAGATCCCAGCAAGAAGGAGAGGGTCAATTTTAGAGGTGAGCCCAAGCTCAAAAGGTGTGAGAATCTTGGGTGGGGATGGAGATGGCTGTTTTGTCAATAAAGATTTAGTTAGCCTTTCATTTCTCAATGGCTCCTCTTTAGAAAGTGGAAACACGTTTTCTCACTCGGACAGCAATGAGATCATTTGATGGGTACCACTGAATAACTACAGTAATGCCAGTTAAAAAGCTTGCAGACAATGAGTTACATTTGGTTATGCACAGCTGAAATTCTAAGTTTCAAACGCATATTCAAGTTCGAATTATCTTTTGAATATAAATCATCAATAACGTCTTGAACTTTCATTTTTATTGTTGGCCTTCCAATCCTTTAAACCTTTTTGAAGAGACATTCAATTAAAATCCCATCTTCCCTCAAGTGGTAAAGTCACCATCATTCCAGAGGACCATAGGGCTGCTCTCATCAGAAAAAGATGACTGACGGTGAGTTTAGTGTGAGGGTCACAATGTTTTAGGGTAAGCAATAGCTCCCACATAAGCAAGAATGTGTGACATCAACGTTAATATTTGCAACATATATTTAATGAACAATTTTAGGAATTTGGTCAGAAAAATAACATCACACCAATGCCACAGTTACAGGATAACTATAGCTTCCCCATTGAATTATTTTATTATTTTTAAATATTCAAATGTATGTGGACTGACCTATTCCAGAAATTGTGCAATTTAAGCAACAGCAGTTTAAAGGAAAAGAAATGTTCTCGCTGTAGTCTTTGCTCTTGCTGGTTAACATTGCAAATAATTGTTAATGTTTTCTAAGAATCGAGAGTCTATTATAAAGAGGGCAAGATTTCCTGGGCTTGAAGGATTGATGATCAATTACTATTCACTGTGTTGTCTTATTTCTAGGGCTGCAGTTAACCATTTCATATGACAGCATTTTTATCCAAAACTCTGAATGTATGTGAATGTGGATTGTTTTGTTGAACAAAGGTACATTTCATCATTCAGTGTTTGTTGCACTTCTTAATTTCACAATTGATAAGTCAGAGTTGTATCCATTGGTAATCAGAATCCCTGTATTCATGGGAATATATTTCCAGCCTCAACAGTTTGTGACATAATGTGTCAGGATCAAACTTTAAAAATTGTGCAAAATCCCAGCTTTTACAAATGAACATAGCAGTTAGCAGCCTGAAGTGTGTTTATGATGCCTTGGCAGTTTTAATAGAATTCATTAATAAGGGCACATAGTCAATTAAATTTGTTTCCCATTTTCTTCTGAATCTTCCGAGGTCATTTTCACATTTTTGGACCCAAATTGTTTAATTTTTTTTCCAAATGGTGCACATTTCACATTTCATTGAGCTATCAATTTCTGCATTTGTGTGCAATTATTATTTAATCTGATTGATATTCTAGAGTAACTGTAGGCGACCAGCAGTAATTATGGTAATTCAGTCGAGTTTCTTAAAATTTCTCCTGGAGCTTTCTTAAGAGGATGATCTATGCTGAGACTGATTATGTTACATTGCATGACATCCCTTCAAAATTGAACCATTCTTTTTAACTATTTGAAGTAACTTAAAAAAAAGCACCCTCAGGGTGCATGACTTTATTTAAGCCAGTGAATTACCTATAACCAAGAAAAGCTTCCCAAGTAAAAGCTTCTTCACTTCAAATAATGGTCTAAAACATCTCAACTCTAACTCTACATGACTCAACTGAGGAGACAGGCTTTCCATTTGCAGGTTCTGCTTTTTAAAAAAAATCTTGAAGTCTATCGTGTGCACAACTCTTAACTACAGTACCTCATTCAGATAGATGAATTTAGGCATAGCTGAAGTAACAACAGAACACATAAAAACCTTCGGAAAAACAGAGTTTGAAGGTATAGCTGAATGTTGTGATGAAATGAATTGGATGGTTACCCCCCCCCCCCCCCCACCGCAACTGACTTGAGCCATCTGTAACATTATTTTAGAAAACACCTAAAACAATGGAGGTCAGTCATTTAAAAATGTAAGCTTAATTAATCATGTGCTATTAATGTTGAAAATCATATTACAAAGAAATAATGTGACATCCAAATTAGCAATGCAACTTGACTTCTCTCATACTTTTTAGTCACTGCAAACATTTCTTTTCAGCATGCACCTATCGCATTTCGATTAAATCATCATGCTAGTCAGAATTAAGGAACCAATTACCAGATTTCTTTTGACTGAAAGAAAGCAATTTTATTAGCTCCTAACCCCAAGGCAAAAAATAATAAAACACCATTAAACGTATTTTGGACACCTAGCTATGAGTTTGTTCTCAGACGCTCTGTCTGACACTTGCCAACATCTCTACATCATCATGGTGCTCCAATGCTCTTACCATATGCTCCTGTACTCCAGTGCTGCACTTTGGAGTGCACTGACATTTCTCATTGGAATGCTGCTGCCAGGGCACTTTGTACTAAGGGACACCTGACATTTGGACTGGACCAAGCTGTTTTTCGCTGTCAGAATTCATTCATTGTGTCTACTTGGATGCTTCCATCAACTTTGAGTGTTGGTGCTTTGTTCTCAGTTATGCTCACTCATACTTCTATCTTGCCTTACAGTTTAGTTGATAAGTAAAGCAAGGTAAATTGTCAAGTTGGTTAGCAGTCGTCAGTCAAGAGGGTGGACATTTTGCTGAACACTCAGTCCTATGTCAATTTCACAACTGCACTGTGTGTCAGCCGTTTATATGACAAGCATTGAATGTGCTTCAAACAAATGGCCATTTCTCAATGTCTATAGGAGTAGTCCTCAGTTAGATTCAGGGAGACAACTTTTCAGTCAGGAGGTCTTGGCAGAGTCAGTCAGAAAAGCCTCTGGTGTCAGTCCCAGGGCTTGGGTATGGTCAGATGGCAAGTTGCGGTGTTCATGGTCAAGGGGCCCCTACCTCTGTAGTTTGTAGAGTGACCATGGTCAGGAATTGTATAGATATCAATCGGGGGTGGAGGGGCTTCCTACTGAAGTTGATCAAGGGCTTCAGCCACAGTCAGTTCTGGGAATCCATCCACTAAAGTCAAAATGGGTGTATCAGGGACCACTCCTCTGGGAAGGAAGCTAAGGAGCTCAGTTGTGGGAATTGGAGCCAGAATGTTGAGATGTAGAGGAGATAAAATACCTGAATGGGGCAATTCGATAAATAAAATGGGGAGATAATACAGCATGGAGAAGAGAGGGTCATGTAGGGATGGGTGATGTAAGTAGATACCCTGGCTTTGATGGGCTGACAGTACACTACGAGACCCAGCCTTCTGACTTAATACACTGAGGCTTGGATGAGGCATGAGCATAAAATGGGCAGACAAAGACTGAGATAGATGGTTTGGTCAGAATTTGGGGGAAGTGCAAAACCTATGGGATTAACAAGGGGGCTGGTTATGTTTGGGGATTCACCAAGATGCAGATTCTGAGCCTAGGACTCAATGTTTGAGGAATGACCATTGATACTTTCCATCATGCTGTAAATACATGCACTATTAACAATAATGGCTGCCACAACACCCACAGATGATGGAGTAAGTTCTTTGCTGTAGAGTGAGGGGTTTCAAGGGGCTACACCATGACCCAGATACCTGTATGCACACCAGTGACTCACATGCTTTGTGAAACTTACATATTAGTCTACTGTGTGCACTCCAGTTTCTTCCTGAAAACTCTCCGATTTATATCACGCAAGACAAAGATAATACTTTGATTACAATAGCAATGTTTGTTGACCTGGAAAATGGAACCCAGTTACCAAAGTAGCAATCACCTGTGTTTCAACTTTTGCAGGAGCTGCTCACTTCACTCCTGGGATAACCGAACACAGGATGGGTGTGTTCTGAATCTTTGATGTTAAAGTTGAGGCTAGACAGAGATTCTTGCAGAGCTGAACATCTCATCTATGCTGCCTACGTGATCTCAAAAGGTCTTCCTCCTTTTCCTCCTGCCAAAAATTGCATGCTACACCAAGTTCCTGGGGTGGAGGAAGCCTACCCATGACTGGAGTCTGTTAGCATGGGAGATTTGACCTGGGGTTTTCTTCTCTGGTTTGTTGCCTCCTAGCACAACCCTGTCTTCTCATGAAGAAGGAGCACCTGGAGTGAGGTCAATGTCATCATCCCCATCACCTAGCAGTTGGTGGCTCAGCAATGGATTGTAGGTCTGTACATATATTGAGCAAACGCTGAGATTCCATGTCGTTGCTTGACAGACCTGCACTTTACTCCTGTGTCTGTATTAGTATTTGTATGAAGTCCCTACTTGCTGACACTATGCCCCTCCTGCCTGTGACTGAGCAGGTGTCTGGTCTCCTACAGTCCTCTATGTGCTGGTGACCTGGGCGATTCTTCCTCAACCAGCCAAGGAGATGTGTTACTGAAATGCAGACCAGCTGGTTCTCCCATCTCTAATCTCGATAAAATACCCAGCACGGTGTCAGTATCTGAGCTGCTGGAGTAATGCAGGAGGCATTTGTATCCTCTGAGGCATTTGCATCCTCTGAGGCATCTGTGCTGTTTTTCCCAAAGCTAGAGGACAACATGAACAATTTGCTCATGCCTAAAGGAGAAGAAAGAGAGAAAGCATTGTGATCAAGGGTGAACAATAATGTGGCACATTAATAATAACTTGACAGTAGGGATCATAGGAGTGCAGCGCAATGATGGGCAATGCTTCTTGTTCAGTTGTCAGTACATGTAGGTTTCAGCATTTCCCCAGGAGCAGTCCCATTCTTTGCCACCTAGCATCAATACATTTTCCTTGTAGCAAGTGAGGGATTGATTGTCTTGCACCCACCATCTACTGTGGTTCTATCAGCCCTGTTATGGGATGTTTTCTCCTGGAATGAGAAAAAGGGAGGAGTGAGATGATAGTGAGTGGCAAAGCTGTTGGTGCTGGTGAAGTGGACGAAGGCTTGGTGAACTGTCCCGAAAGAGGAGTACAACAAGGTTGCACTGTTGCCAAAATTATTTAACCTGTAGACACAACAAATATTTGGAGAATTGGGATATATTTCCAGAAGTAAAACTGTGAAACAAGAACATAAATATGCAATATGCTGCCAATATGGCATTACTTACAGAACTGGAGAAGGCCTTACAAATTATCACAGGTTAACTAACATTTCAAAATTTAAAATATTGATTGTGAACACCAAAAAGACAAACACAATGGTAGTTGGAAGGAATGTGTTTAAAGAAACTAGGGTGAAGATGGTGTCACACTGGAACAAGTAGGTAAGTTTTTCACTTTGGATAAATTATAAAAGAAGGTAGCAGTTTGGTTGTAGATGTTTGAGGAAGGGTAGAGGTACCCAGAAGTAATTTTGTGAAAATGAATACTGCATTGACAAGAGATTTCAAGCTTGTATCAAGGAATAAAATCATAACATGGTACATTCCATCAACTTCCTTGCTTTCCTCAGAAACCTGGATGTTAAGATCTATGGAATATTCCATACACAGGCTGAGAGATAAATTAAGAAGTACTTGAAAATGCAAAAGAAAACAAACTGAGAGAAGTAGCATGTGGAAAGGAAAATTTCTGAAAATTCATTGAGAGCTCTTCATAAAGGCAGGTGTAGGGCAGCAGAAAGGGGATTAATCTCGACGTAGCTGGATGACAAATGTCACAGAGTGGTTGTAGGTGATGTGTGAGGATGGTGCAAGACAGACAAATATTGCATACCAAGAGACAGCATACCTTATGGCAAATGTAGTTACAAGCAGCAGCAGCATTCAGTTCGGAGTAGGACACATTTAATAATTTGTGTAGCTTGTAACAATGCATGACTAACACACAACTGTGAAGTGCAGACACCTCTGGCCTTCAAATATTAAACTACATAATTTATAAAGCTTAAGGTATATTACAGCAGTAAGGATTTATAATCAGGACAGGGTATCTGTCCAAATCTTTTGGCATTGATAGGTCCTCTTTTCAGACATTTACTCAACAAACTCATACAATTTTCTTTAATGAGGTCATTGCACAAGACAGACAACCCAATGCCTAGTTTGACACTCTGTAATTCTGCAGTGAAATGTTTTTCCTCAGACTGAAATGAGATCAGTAAAATGGAGCAATCTGTCAAAATATGGCATATAAATTGTAATCATGCAGTCTCCTCACTTTCCAGACACAAGGAGTGGACCTAATCTTTCTACTTTGACAATTTTGGTTGACTTGCAAGGAATATTTTTTTCAATGATCTTAAAATTAAAATGTATCAATCAAGGATCATCACACAGCAATATCATGCAAGGGTTTACTGAGATAGACTCTTAAAGCACATCTTGCCCTAATTTCCTATGAAATTAAATGATTCATTGTTTTGGATTGAAATACAATCATACACAAATGTCTACTCTGATCTGCCATAGTCATGTGACCTTTACCATGAGGTACACATTGTCGGCAGACATCTTAAACTTCACTTCATTGAAGTCCTCCTTTTGAACATAATGCTGTGTGGTAAACTTGAAACATCATGTCAGGAGTGATGAGTGTCCAGAATATGCCTTTTAAAAAGAAATGAAGATCACAATGAAAACACTGGTTGAGAAAATATGACTGCAGCTTTTCCCCTACAGTTCCTCTTCAAATAACTGTAGATATGACAACACAGGGCAGTTTTTCATGAACAGTGGCAGAATTATGTAGTTACGCAACAGTAAGCATCTTCTGATCTGTCTTGTTAGGATCCCCATAGTGAACATTAACTTTAAAGTCAAGGGAGCATAAATTTTATTTAAGTACTGAATATGAAAGGGAGAAGATGTAAATTATCTAAAGTACTTCTCAGTAGCGCAGTGTTTGCAGCACGCATTTATGGTTTCAATTTCCTGTAGGTCCTTATAGGTACATCCTTGAATCTGCCAGTTTCCATGATGACTCAACCACCTCCTCTGGCCATTCTCCTTATCCCTTTGCTCAGAGTAGCAATATGTAATACAATTCCACATGCAGTTAATGTTACAACTGCTAAACTAATATTCCCAAAGCCACTCTTGATGAAGTATCCCAGCATGACAGGGAGAAATCAAACATTGATACAGTACGTTTTTCAAGACTATCATGTCCTTTAATTCTAACTCCAGGAATATTAACCCTTTCATCCTAGTGACTGACATAAGAGATCTGAAGACAAGATTTCATTTGTTAAACCTTTAACAAATAAGCTAAACATTGACTAAGCATTATTTTATAAATAAAGGTAAAGCTGCCATAGTTCTACTAGACCATAGGGCTGCTTTTTCATTAGAGAGAGATGAACGGCAGTGGTTTAACCTCAGGGTTACTATGCCTCAAGCGAGACAAGAGTTTAAGAGGGAGAGTCCTTCACAGTAGCTTCAGGTGGTGCAGGAATTAAATGTACACTGTTAGCATCATTCACAGACTGTCCAGGCAATTGGGCCAACTGATCCCCTTTCTATTTTATGGAGACCTGTTAAAGAAAAGATAGCTCTCCCGAACATGATTGTAAATACTGCTCTATCTTCATACAATACACCACACTGCAGAATTGTACCATATTAAAGTTACTCCCAGTTTGCTACAAGACAATTTCTGTCTAATTCACTGAGCATTCAATGACCCTCAAAGTCATTTTCTTCCGTCTTCTGAGAATCCCTAACCATCTTTCAGCAGCAAGACCCAAACAGGTGATTTGTTCCCCCTGCCACACCAGGGTGAAGCTTTCACCATCTATAAATTTCCATCATGCCTACCTCCACAAGCAGAGAACATGTAATCACCATCACTATGACTAACAGAACTGCCCATTTTCACCAGGATGTGGAGGTGCCAATGTTGGACTGGGGTGGACAAAGTTCCTCTGATTTTGCTCGACTACTACCTAACAAAGGAACTGCACTACAAAAGCCTGTACTTCCAAATCAACATGTTGGACTATAACCTGATATTGTATTCTTGCCTGTTAGTTTCTGTCTGTCTATTTCTCTCTCTCTTCTCTTTCTCTCTCTCATCTCTCAGTAAGTCTTCATGCAACAACAACTGCTGCCCCCCCCCCCCTGTTTGTATCTGCCACTTTGATTTCAATATGACTGTTACCCTAGTTACATAAGACAATAAGGTCATATTGATTATCACAGGGCAGAGGTAGATGGTCTTTTGTTCCATTTTACCTTAAATTAACAGAATAAAACACTTCCATCTTTAAAAACATTGCATTCATTACAGTCCAGACTTCTGACGAGATGCTTCTGCTTGTTAATGATATGCTCAATAGTTAATCTGATGTTTGTGTTGGTTTGATCACATTTATGTTCTATTTGTGTTCAGGGCTAGCCATTCACATCTAGTCAGCTAGTGGAATAGCGTTTCCCAGTTGATCGGAATTAGCTCTCCCCCTGGGACAATACACCCAATGGATTACATAGGATTAAGTCTGGAAAGTACATGTCTAACTGCTTGCAACTGTGAATCTGAATGGAATGCTATACCACCACTGTCAACATCAGTTGTTTTGTGTGGACTCCCTACTCTGCAGAAATCTATTGCTCATTCAGCATCTCCCATTGGCTCAGCTGTAATAAACTGAATGGATGAAATGAACACATTATATGGAGAAACCCAATAAAATGTTTCCTTGAGCCACTCCTCCCACAACTAGTACTTTATACCAATATTGGAATCCATCTTACACAGCTAGCATGTGATAGATTTGAATTGATGTGTAAGAATCATTAACATTAAAAAAAAGCACATGCTATGCTATATTCCTGATATTGCTGCTGTGTGTTCCTATTGACTGCTGACAGACTCTTTAGTGCCCAATAGTAATTCCTGGACTTCATTACCAAGACATGTGCCTGATGATTTACACATGAGCAAATTGATTGAGGTCTGCTGCCACTTGTGAAATCAAAATGCCACCAAGTATCACAGCCTCAGCAAAACAAGGGAGGACACTGAGGGGAAAAAAAGCAAAACTAGAACAAAATGAAGATGGAGGGAGTTGTTTGTTTTCTTTTCAAACATGAAAGGACTGAAAGAACTTGTCAATGAAATGCCAATCATTTCTCTTAACGATAAAGCCTACATTGATAAATACTAGAATAGGCTAATGATATACTCTGATGTTTCTTTGTCACTGGTTCACACTGAGAGGGTTGACAGAGTGCTAGAAAGCTGCATTATCCTCAGGCTATTTTTGACAGGAGGATGTTGGAACAATCAATGGTGAGAATGATTAGATTGTCAGTTTATTTTGGTTCTTCCTGCAGTTGCTGTCTGTGCATCTGAAGGTATGATACACGGCAACAGGTAAAGATTGTCTACTTCAATAGGTTCAAAGCAGCCAGTCAGGAACAGACAGTTTTAAAAAAACTAAGTTAAAAATCACACAACACCAGGTTATAGTCTAACAAGTTTAATTGGAAGCACTAGCTTTTGGAGCGCCGCTCCTTCATCAGGTGACAATCACCTGATGAAGGAGCGTCGCTCTGAAAGCTAGTGTGCTTCCAATTAAACCTGTTGGACTATAACCTAGTGTTGTGTGATTTTTAACTTTGTACACCCCAGTCCAACACCAGCATCTCCAAATTTAAAAAACTAAGTTTAATTTCTTTGCTTCAATGAATGCTCTCATTCTAGATAGATGGAAAACAGAATTTTAAATTATAACCATGAAAATTTTGTGCTTAATGGTTCTATAAAGAACATAACAAAAGAACTAGGAGCAGGAGAAGCCCATTTGCACCTTCGAGCCTGCTTCACCTTTCAATAAGATCATGGCTGATCTTTTTGTGACCTCAACTCCACTTACTAACCCTCTCACCATAACCCTTATTTCCTTTAAACCCCACAGAAGCAATCATCCTAATACCCACAACGGAGCTGCATTCGGACATTATTTAAATGGGCCACATCACACTGCAGCAGCCAGGATCTAGGAGCAGCAGAAAGAAAAATACATATACAGCCTATTCAAGAAGAATGGGTACCCAATAAACATAGTCCGCCAATTCCTAAACAACAAACCCAAACAAGTAGGCACGATATGCCCATAAACTCTAGCCACATTGCCATACATCAAAGATATCTCTGAAATGACTACCAGACTATTCCAACCCCCTGGCATCATGGTAGCCCACAAACCTACCAACACACTTAAACAGTGGTTGATGAACCTAAAGGACCCTATACCAACAGCCAGCAAAATGAATGTCATTTACTAAATACCTTGTAGGACTGTAACAAACACTACATCGGACAGACAGGCAAAACACTAGCCACCAGGATACACGAACACCAACTAGCCACCAAAAGACATGACCCATTATCACTAGTATTCTTACAGGTGGAGAAGGATACCACTTCGACTGGAATGGCACTTCCATCCGAGAACAGTCTAAATAGAAACATGCATGGGAATTCCATCAATAAACACATCAATTTGGACGCCAGTTAACAACCTCTGAGAAAAAAACTGGAAATGATATCACCCACTCTAAGAGACTAAGACACATAAATAGAAAGCAGGACATAACACCAGTGTTTCACCAGAGGCTCACTGATCATGTTACCCAGCATGGTGATGAAATATCTGAAAACAAACCTTACAGCTCAGCAAACAAACTTACAACCTGAACCTCAACCTGAGCTACAAATCTTCTCAAAAATTGCAAATTCTTTTATCGTTTAAAAGAATAAATCTTAGCTTTAAATACATTAACTGAATTAACGTCAACTGCTTCACTGGGTAGAGAATTCCATAGATTCACGACCCTCTGGGTGAAGAAGTTCCTTCTCAATTCAGTCCTAAATCTGCTCCCCCTAACTCCTATTTGAAGTTAGTGTGCAGGATGTTAGTCTTACGTCCAAAAGAACACACACTTTACCAAGTATGCACACTCACACCCACACTCACACGTGCACACTCACATGCACACACTCACACGCTCTGTTTCACTTTCTCTCTCTGTCTCTGTCTCATGCGCACACACACACGTAAGTCTATGGCGTGAATTTGTATTTATAGAGTCATAGTCATACAGATGTAACACCTTTTTCACTGTCCTATCTACCCGCGACTCTACTTTCAAGGAGCAATGAACCTGTATTCCAAGGTCTCTTTGTTCAGAAACACTCCCTACCATTGTGTAAAAGTCCTGCTAAGATTTGCAGAATTATATATGCAGATACATTCTATTTTGATCAAAAAGTGCACAATCTGCAGGCAGTCAATCCATGTAATATTTTATAAACTCCTACTTAGAAATAGAACCAGTCTGACTCAAGTTTGGGATACAGACAAACTCTAACCTCACACCTTTAACACATTTTCTGAACTGAGATGTCACTTTTTTATATAACACTTTAAGTTATCTCGAGAATGTGACTTAAAAAGTTCTGAGATTTACATATTAATGAACCAAAACCTGCAACCCATGCAAAAAGATGAAAGACTTAACAGCAATCTAGGTTTGTTCAATATATCATTTCAGCTGCATGACAATGTAATATTTTGCTCCAAATCTGGTGTCTTATCATCCTCTTCCACAGCTACCTGCTGAAGGAGCAGCGTTCTGAAAGCTCGTGGTTCCAAATAAACCTGTTGGACAATAACCTTGATGTTGTGTGATTTTTAACTTTCTCCAAAAGAAGAACATTCATATTTTGGTCCCTAATTGGCCATTATTTAGCCTTTTCATATTTCATACTAGTCTTCTACACCAAGCTAATCTCAGAGATTGTCAGTATTTCAATGGGCAAAAGTGAACTTGCAATGCAAATACTCAATGCATGCAAGGACTTCAGTGGAGAGTATTATCCAATCTATCTTGCCCAAGATAAAAACAAAGATTTGCTAATGTCAGAAATCTGAAAGTGCTACAAAAACATAGCTAGTCTGGCTCCACCTGTAAGGACAAAAACAGAGTTAATGTTTTGAGTCCCGTGACTTTTTGTCAGACTAAGAAACTGTGATAGTGGGATCCAGGAAGAACTAGCCATTTGGAAACAAAGTTGGCTTGAAGGTAAGAGACAGAAGGTGGTGTAGAGGGTCACTTTTCAGATTTGAGGCCTGTAATCAGCAGTGTATCACAAAAATCAGTGCTCGGTCCACTGCTTTTTCTTTCATTTACGTGAAGAATTTGGATGTGAATATAAAAGGTATGGTAAGTAAATTTGCAGATGTCACCAAAATAGATGGTATAGTGGACTGAATTATAATTTCTCACAGTACAATGGGACTTGATCAGATGGACCAATGGGTCCCGGAGGTGGCAGATGGAATTTAATTGAGATGACTGTGAGGTGCTGCATTTTGCTAAGGCAAACCAGGCCAGGCCTTACACAGTTAATGGTAGGGACCTGGGAAGTGTTGCTGAATGAAGAGATCTAGGGCTGCAGATGCATAGTTCCCTGAAAATAGAGTCACAAGTAGACAGGGTGGTGAAGAAGGCATTTGGCACACTTGCCTTTGTTGGTCAGTGGATTGAATATCAGAGTTGGGATGTCATGGTGTGGTTGAACAAGACGTTGGTGAAGCCATTTTTTAGAATACTGCATACAACTCTGGTCATCTTTCTATGGGAAGGATGTTGTTAAACAAAAAACAGTGCAAAAAAATTTTACAAGGATATTATTGGGACTGGAACTATATGGAGAGGCTGAATAGGCTGGGGCTCTTTTTCCTGGAGTGTCCGAGGCTGAGGGATGACCTTATAGAGGTTCATAAAATCATGAGGGGCATGGATAGGATAATAGCCAATATTATTTTCCTCAGGTGGAGAAGTTTGAAACTAGAGGGCATAGGTTTAAGGTGAGAGGGGAAAGATTTAAAAGGGACCTGAAGGGTAACTTCTTCACACAGAGGGTGGTGCATGTATGGAGCTATCAGAGGAAGTGGTGGAGCCCTGTACACTTACAGCATTTAAAAGGCATCTGGATGGTACATGAATCAAGAAGTTTAGAGGAACATGGGCCAAATCCTGGCAAAAGGAACTCGGTCAGATTGAGATGAGCGCCACCTCATTAGGAGGTTGAGCAATTCACCAACTTCACCAACACATTCCACCCTGACCTTAAATTTACCTGGACCATCTCTGACACCTCCCTCCCCTTCCTGGATCTCTCCATCTCCATCAGTGACGACCGACTTGACACTGAC
>NC_057732.1:21422313-21441702 GCF_004010195.1 Chiloscyllium plagiosum | reverse complement strand
CAAACTTCCAGCTCAGCTCTGTCCCCATGACTTGTCCGGACTTGTCCGACCTGCCCAGCTCCTTTTCCACCGATCCACTCCACCCTATCCTCCCTGACCTATCACCTTAATCCCCTCCCCCACTCACCCATTGTACTCTATGCTACTTTCTCCCCACCCCACCCTCTTCTAACTTATCTCTCCACGCTCCAGGCTCACTGCCTTTATTCCTGATGAAGGGCTTTTGCCCGAAACGTCGATTTCAAAGCTCCTTGGATGCTGCCTGAACTGCTGTGCTCTTCCAGCACCACTAATCCAGATTGAGATGACTGTTTGGCGTGGATGAGTTGAACTGAATGGTCTGTGTCTGTGCTGTATGTCTCTACAACTCTAATGGAACAGAGTCCTGAGAGGAAGGGCGGAGCAAACTTTCTTAAAGGGAGGGCATATCTGGAAGAGATGTGACGGTGAATAAGAGAACAAGAAACAGACACAGGAGTAGGCTGGTCAGCTGCTTGAGCCTGCACCACCGTTCAATAGAATCATGTCTGATGTTTTTGCATATTACTTCATTAATAATTGATTCTGAAAATTTTCCAACAATAAAGACATTAGACAAATTGACTTATAGTTACCCACTTTTTTGAATAAGGGTGTAATATCAACATTATTCTAATCCTCTGGTACTTCTCCAGAAACCAATGATTTTTGGAAAATTGCAACCGGTGCATCTATTATCTCTGTAGCTACCTCTTTTTAAGATCCTAGAATGTAAGCCATTAGGACCAGGGGACTTATCTGCCATTGGCCACATTAGTTTGACTAATACTATTTCTTTTGTGTAATAATGGTACTTAATTCCTCTCCCTAAAGTTCTAAATATCTTCCTTTAGAAAGACTGATGCAAAATATCCATTTAACTCCTCTGCCATTTCCTTGATCTCCAAAACTGTCTCCCCAGGTTCATTTCTAAGGGACTTATGTTCACTTTGACTTCTCACTTCCTTTTAACACTTAATGAAGCTCTTGTTAGTTTTTATATTCCCCACTAGTTTGCCCTCTTAGTTTATTTTTTCTTTCTTTATTATCTTTTAGTACTCCTTTGTTGGATTCTGAATTTATCCCAGTCTTTGGGGTGATCACTGACCTTTGCTCATTGACTTGCTTTTTCTTGCAACTTAATACTCCCCTTAATTTCCTTGGTTAATCATAGACAATAGACAATAGACAATAGGTGCAGGAGTAGGCCATTCAGCCCTTCGAGCCTGCACCGCCATTCAATATAATCATGGCTGATAATTTCTAATCAGTATCCTGTTCCTGCCTTCTCTCCATAACCCTTGATTCCACTATCTTTGAGAGCTCTATCTAACTCTTTCTTAAATGAATCCAGAGAGTGGGCCTCCACTGCCCTCTGGGGCAGAACATTCCACACAGCCACTACTCTCTGGGTGAAGAAGTTTCTCCTCATCTCTGTCCTAAATGTCTACCCCGTATTTTTAAGCTGTGTCCTCTGGTTCGGCACTCACCCCTCAGTGGAAATATGTTTCCTACTGCCAGAGTGTCCAATCCTTTCATAATCTTATACGTCTCAATCAGATCCCCTCTCAATCTTCGAAACTCAAGGGTAAATCATGGTTGGTTTATTCTTCTCTCAGAATCTTTCCTTCTTACTGGGAATGTATTTTTGCTTAGAGTCGTGAAATACCTCCTAAAATGTCTGCCACTGCTGGCTTACTGTCATTTCTAGAGTGGTGGTGGAAAAGCACAGCAGGTCAGGCAGCATCAGATGAGCAGGAAAATCGATGTTTTGAGCAAAAGCCCTTCATCAGAAAGGGCTTTTGCTCGAAATGTCAATTTTCCTGCTCCTTAAATGCTGTTTGACCTGCTGTGCTTTTCCAGCACCACTCTAATCTTCAACATCTGTAGTACCCACCTCTGCGTTTCTGTCATTTCTGCTAATCATTTGCCCAATTCACTTTCGCTAACTTTATCCTCATTTCATTGTCATTCCCATTACTTAAGATAAACACAGCTATTTCTGACTCAAGTTTCTCACTCTCAACCTGAATATTAAATTCTATCATGGTACGATCACTACTTCCTAGAGGATCATTTACTCAGAGGTCATTTGTTAATCCTGCCCCATTACCTAATACCAGTTCTAAGATAACCTGCTCTCATGACACATTGCTCTAAGAAACTATCCCTACTGCACTCAATGATACTACAAGAGAAACGAAGAACTGTAGATGTGTAGGTCCTTCTCTTACTTTAAATTTGTGAATAGTTGCCCTATTTATTTCAGGTATATTTAATGTATACAGAGCATATTTCCTGTGCCAATGCTGTTAATGGAACTTTTTGCATTAGATGTACAGTAAAGTATTTTCATGTAAAAATAGTAATTCGGTTATTGCTAGAATATCATAAGCAACAAAATGCAAGCCACTAATCAATCTTCATTACTTTGGTCTTTTGTGTAAAAATCAGCTTGAACTGAAATCAGATGAAGCAATCAGCGGCGAATGCAGTTCACATACAAAACGTGCTGTTGTCTTTTGTTTATCCTTAAAATCATTGTTCCTTTGGCAATGGGAGATGATAGTTCTGTGCATGGTGATTTATTGCAGCACGCAGTAAGAGATCCAAGTAAAACCTCTTTGTACTGCAAGATGAATAAACATTCAAATTCCAGGAGACACTCTGATTACAGCTGCAGATGAGCCTTTCATCTTCATTCTTTTCGAGATTGTCCTTCTCCTAGACTGCATCTGACTGCCACAAAAGACAACAAGAATCAACTGTTCAAAGACATCTGAAAGTTTCATTTTCTGCAAACTGAGTATCAAAGTAATTTCTTCAGAAAAACTGTTCATAATCTCTAATCAAGTATGCACCACCTAAATTTATTTATTTTTACGTATAACTAATTTTTGCGGTTTGCATAATGTTAAACTGAAATATTCAGTCAAATCAATAGTGTGTATGTACACTGGAAATATTCTAGATATATTCAAAATGTTATAAAGTTATTACAGCACAGGAGAAGGCCATTTGGCCCATTATGTCCATGCCATTATGTCCATTCAGTCTTTCCCAGTCCCCCACTTAGTCCCCACAAGGTTATAAATTTATTTCTTCATTTCCACTTACACCACGCCGAGAGGTAGCATGTTCCCGATCATTATCATTCATCGCATTAAAAAGTTCTTCCTCACATTTCCCCTGCAACTGTAGCCTAAAACTTTAAATCTCTGTTTCTTAATGTCCTTTTACCACCAGCTAATAGGAACACCTTTTCTTTGTCTAATGACTTTAAAGTATCCTAATCCATCACAACATTGTCAAATTTCCTTCATTATCATTTGCACCAAGAAGCAACTCCAGTTTCTCCAACTTAACCTGGTCGCAAAAATTCTTCACCTCTTGAACCATTCTGAGAAATTGAATCCTTCCTTGGATTGAACATTGTGATGTTACAGAAACTTATCTCTCAGTACAACCATGTTGCATATAAATTATTTCACTGTATAATGTCTTTGTTGAGAGCAATTATAATTTATAGTTTCTCATTTACCTCAAGCCAAGTAGAAGTGATTGTTAGAAGTAAATCACTTCATTTAAATGATGTATTTCAAGTTTTTATAAAGAAATATTTGTTGGGGGCAAAGGTTTAGTTTTCATTCCATGGACATCAATGAATGGGTAGACAAGTTATCACCCAAAGTTGAAGATAAAGTTTACTGGATTTCACCTTAATGGCTGCTCTTACGTTGCCTCTTTCCTACACTCCTGTTCTGGCATGTTGTCTTGGCTTTTCATAGACTTTTGTTATCTGGAGTTATTGGTGTCTTATCCCTGTAATTGGTGATTAATTTGTCAATGAGACTTCTCAAGAAGGTATCAGCTCTGTATATTTTAAAGTGGCCTAATGCACCTTAAAGTTAAATACATAAGAGACAATAAGAAATTTAACAGTGAGTGTAATTGAGCCAAACAATCTCACTTGCAAATTGGAATTCTTTATGCTCATTTTATGCCCCAAAGAGGGTGCAGTACATATTAATTTCAACAGCTTTGAATGTAATATTTTCCATGGCATTAGAATTTCTAGTTAACTGTACGAAGCTGAGATTGTGTTGAACAAAATATATATTTTATATATTATATATATATTTCTGACCACATTTCCCAAAGACAATAGTTGTCAAACAATGGAGTAATGTACAACCAATATGATATTCTATACTTAGAATGAGTGATAAGCACATTATTACACATTTTCTGTTTACAAGGGACACTGCCTCGGATCACAAGGTATATCCAAACGGTTCTTCGGATTTGGTTTAATATACTTAAGAGAAGAATTGACAGCATAAATTTACTTAAATAGGAACATTTATAAAGTAAATAAAAATGAAAAAGAAAGGAAGAAAACAAAAAACATCATGCCTTTCTGCCCATCGGAGACTCTTCGATCAACAGCTCGTCTGGAAGCTTACGCTTATTCCTGGCATCATTCGCGATCTCAATCCGAGGGAAAGTCTAACAATTCCGAACGAGACTGTGTCTTATATAATGTAAAAACAAGTGGATTGTCTTCGGCATGTACAGGAGTGTGATTCACCCATCACAGGACTTATTCAAGGACATGAAGCTGCTGAATATCATCAACAATTCTGATCCATCCTCTACAGATACTTTAACCAACGTACAAACACAACAAAATATTATCTGCTGGATTGCCAAATCAATCAGTCTGACTTATTTTTCTCGTAGCCCAAATCCATTTTGAAATTTGGTGAGGAAAGACTTTTCTTTTTAACTTTAGTTACTTCAAAGCTGCATGGAATAAAATTCAGAAATCTTTCTGTTTCTCACAGGCTAAGGAGATATTACAGTATTTTGCTATTAATATATGTTTTTAATGCAACTCTTTCTTTATGTAGTCCTAGTATTGTCCATCCTTTTCCTCAGTGACAATTTATTCCAGTGGATTGGTGCCCATTTTTAAAATCTGGCCACATCACTTCCTGATTTCAGTTTACTTACAATAAATGCCAAATTGCTATATTCCAATTTTCTCAGTCTTGTCATTCAATGATATTAGGGCTTGGGCATTTGGTCATCAAAATATTACTAAAGTTGTATATTAGTTCACCAATTTCTTGTTGTAGCATTCATTTTTAACTCAAACAAATAATTTTGTTTTTGGATGGGGATTAGATCTATTTCTTTCTCCTATCATATTAACACCAGGACAGCATGGTCATTCAGTGATTAGCACTGCTGCCAGGGACCCAGGTTTGATTCCATGTCTTGGGTGACTCTCTGTGTGGAATTTGTACATTCTCCCTCTGTCTGCATGGTTTCTTCTGGGTGCTCTGGTTTCCTCCCACAGTCCAAAGATGTGTAGGTTAGGTAGATTGGCCATGGAAAATGCAGGGTTTACAGGCACAGGATAGAGAGTGCATCTAGTTGGGATGCACCTAGTTGGTGTGGACTCGATGGGTCGAATGGCCTGTTTCCACATTTTCGTGATTCAATGAACACCAAGATAAAGGTAAGTTGCCCATCAATCAATTCTTCCTTTTAAATCTCCCTGTACCTCTTGCTAATAGGCAAAGAAGGAGAATAAAAATAAAACTGTTGTGAGGTCAATGTGGTTTCTGTGCTTGTGCTGTAATAATCCTCTGTGCACAAATACAGTTGATGGTACAATTTAATATTCAAGTCACTGTCAGTTTTAAAAGGATTAACATAAAGTCAGTGTAATTGTAACCCAGTAAAAAGATTAAAGTTCCCAAGATCATGTTTGTTGTACTGTTGAGTCACATCAGAGTGGCAGGGTTCATGTAATCAACCGCATAAATAGTTTTCAGCTTTATCCAATTATCAAGGGAAGTATCCAACAGAAGGCAGCAGCAAGTTACCACAATATCATCATCCCACATTTCTCAGTTTGTTATGAAGATATGGGTGACCTGTACCTTTTAAAAGAGTTAAAACCTAGCAGTGACAGCAGCAAGTTATGTTGTGGTTCTGTTCGCCGAGCTGGAAATTTTTGTTGCAAACGTTTCGTCCCCTGTCTAGGTGACATCCTCAGTGCTTCGGAGCCTCCTGTGAAGCGCTTCTGTGGTGTTTCCTCCGGCATTTATAGTGGCCTGTCCCTGCCGCTTCCGGTTGTCAGTTTCAGCTGTCCGCTGTAGTGGCCGGTATATTGGGTCCAGGTCGATGTGTTTGTTGATGGAGTTTGTGGATGAGTGCCATGCTTCTAGGAATTCCCTGGCTGTTCTTTGTTTGACTTGCCCTATAATGGTAGTGTTGTCCCAGTCGAATTCATGTGTTGCTTGTCGTCTGCGTGTGTGGCTATTAAGGATAGCTGGTCGTGGCGTTTCGTGGCTCGTTGATGTTCATGGATGCGGATCGTTAGCTGTCTTCCTGTTTGTCCTATATAGTGCAGTCCTTGCATGGGATTTTGTACAAATCTTCACCCAAACTTTGAGACACACAACCATAGCACATGCAGTGGATTGGTCAAAGATCTTTAAATATTAAGCACTGAAGTAAGGTTAAGAAATTTGAGCATTCTACTCAATTTAAAGATTGGGAATGGCGAGCTTAAATCACTAGAGTGGTGATTCCCTGCAAAATAGATAGGACAAACCACTTTATCACAGTTCACAGGAGGCTCCCAAGCACTGAGGATGTCAACTAGACAGGGGACGAAACGTTTGCAACAAAAATTTCCAGCTCGGCGAACAGAACCACAACAACGAGCACCCGAGCTACAAATCTTCACCCAAACTTTGAACACCAAGGGCATGGTGGCACAGTGATTAGCACTGCTGCCTCACAGCGCCGGAGACCCGGGTTCAATTCCCGCCTCAGGCGACTGACTGTGTGGAGTTTGCACATTCTCCCCGTGTCTGCGTGGGTTTCCTCCGGGTGCTCCGGTTTCCCACAGTCCAAAAATGTGCAGGTCAGGTGAACTGGCCATGCTAAATTGCCCGTAGTGTTAGGTAAAGGGGTAAATGTAGGGGAATGGGTGGGTTGCGCTTCGGCGGGTCGGTGTGGACTTGTTGGGCTGAAGGGCCTGTTTCCACACTGTAATGTAATCTAATCTAAAGTGTTCTCAATAAGACAATGTAACATGTGCTCCAGCTACTGGAAACAACAAATAACAGATTTGAGTTAGGCCAATCAGTTTAAATTATACTCCGAAAAATACTAAATTCCAATCAAGTTTGAACTAAGTATATTGACAATCTTAAAAGCTGATGACACAATCCAATGCTCTGGGGTATAAGACCGGGGAAATATTGAACAGCTGGAGGAGAACTGCCAAGCCCAGCATGTAAATGACTACTGAAAAATAGCTCCCTTAAAAGATACCTTTCCGATCAGTAACCTGTGACTCAGAAATATCGAAGAAGAAAAGAAGACTCAAGAAGATCCAAATAGAAGAACCGAAAGCTGCCTGGTTTTGAGATAAGAAGTGTTATTTTGTAAATCTTAATTGGGAGTTTTATCGGTTTAGTATTATAGAAGGGAAGGTAAAAGATAGCTTAGAGTAAGTACTTGTACATAGTTGTTAGTTAATTATTCTCTGTTATCCTTTAAGTAGTTCTTGGCCACTCAAATTTTTACAGACTACTGCACGGAATCAGTCTTTTCTGTGTTGCTGGTTTTTAATTAAGCAGGAGGGTTTAGCCCATGTTGTGACAAGTTCCACAGCTTGGTTAAGGAATTAGGTAACAGTTAGTCACTAACAGTCCAAGTGCAAGGTTTTAGTGCAGGGAATAAATACTAGGGACTTGAATATATGCCCACTATGCTTCTGCATGCGTTCAGTTTAATGAATACAAAATGTGGAAGTGTGCCCAAATGTCTAACATGCAACAGAAAAACAAAGCTCTGAGCTGGAAATCCTAAAGATGAAAATTTAACTGAATTTAAGATGAGAGAAGATCTTGAAATAGAAATTAAAACTCTTTTACAACTGAGGAAAAAATATACTATTTTGTAAATAATATGCTATCAAGGCAATGGTGACCAATTACACCTTATCTTATTTTCCAGAGGATCTGTAGCCGCTCAATAGACTGTCGCTGAGTTTTCACTGATTGTTTGAACGTAATGTTACTGCATGGAATCAGCCAATCACACCTGTGACAGCTCTTTGACAGAGCCATCCAACTAGTTATGCTGCCCTCCTATTTCTCTCTGGCCATGTAAGCATTCAAGCATTTATCAATTCTCTTTGGTAGTAATTCTAAGAGTAAAAATTGTTTCCACCATCCACCAACCTTTCAAGTTGTGTGCTGCAGTTCACAACAACTCTGTTGAAAAATGTTTCCTCATGTCACCTCTGCTTCTTTTGACAATTACCTTAAATCTGAATCTTCTCGTTGTTGACTTTATTGCCACTGAGAGCAGCTTCCCCTACATACTCTTCATAAAACTATTCCAGATAAAAATAAAGGACGGATTTCTCAAGTAAGGTGTCCATACCATTCAGCTCCATTCTAATTATAAATAATGAAGCAACTGTCATCACTCATGCAGTAGAAAATGAGAATAATCTTCAAAGGCTGCAATGGGGACATCAAAGATGCTTCTTCATTTATCCATAACAACAAATATTTCTTGACAACTTTTTTTGGTTGCTTAGCAGGCCTATGAGTTTTCCCTGAGGAGCAAGGAGGGGAAGTGTTTTTCAACTGAAGGGCAAGTACTTTCAATCTCTGAAAATCCAGCAATCTGTTGTCCCATTTGTACTTTTGACCTAGCAGCTCCATTGACTTCTTACTGTAAGAGAAGTATTTTAAAGCATTGTGAGAATGCTCCACAATCTGGGTATTTGCACAGGTGTTTGCTTCATCTCTAACAGGATGGAATTCAAAATCAAAACACATTTGAAAAAAATATTATTTGTTAGAATTAGATTTCTGCTGTGCGTAATAATTTGAAATTTCAGCACCCTTTGTTACATTCCCATTAATGTTTCCTGCCACTGCCTGGATTTCTGAGATCATACTCGACTTCTAGAACCAGACGTTAATGCACTGACACATCAATGGAAGTGCACAGAACCTCCAAGTGGCCATGTGGCTGCCTACATAGTGTAGAGGGAACATTGCCTTACGGAGTGACTGCAGTCAATTTTCCAAGTGATGCTGAGCCATTCTGTCTGCTTCCTTTGAACCTGGAAGCAATTAATGGAGCTTGGTGAATCCATTAATGCCTTTTCCTTGCCTTCAGATGTTAGTATATCTATAAATGTCAAGACAGAACCACCCATCACAACCACAACGACAGTAAGAAAATTATATTTAATTCACATCATTAATGTAATAAAATGTCCCAGGGCATTTAATGAGAAATTATAAAACAAATTATGACACTGAGTTTCAAATGGAGATACTAGGTCAAAAGCTGAGTCATGAGGTTTTGGGGAATCTCTTCAAAGAGGAAAGTGAAGTTGAAAAGTGGAGGTGTCTACAGGAGCATGTTGCAGAGTGCGAGGTTTAAGCAACTGAAGCACAGGTATCAATGATGGAGCAATTAAATCAGGGTTACTCTGGAGATCAGAATTAGATGAACACAGATAACTCGGGATGTTGTGGCACTGATCATAGAAATTTGTGGTGAAAATAGGAAGAGCGAATTATTTAGCACACCCTCATAGATCACAATAGATATTTTATTAGCAACGGAATCTTCAATTGAAAGAAATTCCAAAGATGTTCATTCTGCGCATTCTGAGTTGATGTATTAACATTCTCTCTTTAGTTTGTGATTGGCCTGGTCATTTCACAGAAGGTCAATAGTAAACATTCAAAATGATTTGAAGTTCTTTTTTAAACTATGTTTTGTATAGTACCTCCATTACAAAATTTTATTTTCTAATAAAAAGAAAAATGCTGCAAATGCTAGAAATCTGAAAGAAGACTTAATGACTGTGGAGATTGAGAGAGGCACTCAGAAGGCCTGAGGCCTATAGGGCTCCAGGTTGGTGAGTACCCCTACACAGATATTGGTGTATTCTCCCCAGTCTGATCTGCTGCAGGCAATGAGGTCACTGGTAGAAGTGAAGTAGAGGGACCAGGGCATTTCTAGAGTGTCCTATGATGAAATCTATTGGTGCATGCTGGCACCACTTAGTCACCATGAAAGGAAGGGACACCAGAGTGACCTAGAGGTGTCTCGTCATCTCATGCCTTGCCATTGATGCTGACTGCAGATCTATGTACATGTCCAGCCTTGACTGGGTGCTCTGTTGGACTCAGTTTCCAAGGCAGCTGCCAACCTTTCATGGAGGTAGGCAAGAGCCATTGCAATAGACATATTGAACTCCTTCATCATTTGTCCTAAGCTAGTGGCTGAATGTCTTCTTGACATTCTTCTTCCTGTCTTTGAAAATTCACCATGTCACTATCTACAGACAGACACATTTATATACAAAGGCACATCTTCAGCATGGACTGAACAGATGCCTGGTCCATTGTGTATCTGAGACCTTCATTGTATCTTCCTCCACTGACTGTAGACACAGGTCATGAATGTGCTCATCAGACTCTGTCCATGGACCTGACCTAGCTAGAGTACCCACCGAGGTTGCCCTCTGTGCTAGTGGACACTTTGCTGGTGCATCCTCAGAGGGGATGGTGCTGTTGGGCACCCTCTGCACTGTCTTCCATTTGGCTGTCTGTAGAGAACCCACTGTTGTGTGTGGGAAGAGATGGGAGAGACCTTAGGTGGTGAGGATGCACACACCATTATGTTGAGGAAAGTGACAGAATGGCAGCACATCTGAGAGAAGCAGTTTGCAAAGTTCCTCACTAGCTTCTCCCGCTATTCCAATCTCTCCAGTGGTGCAGGAGCGATCGTGGACTCCACCCACCAGCGGGACTGCATTGTCTTCGAAGGAGGTGAGGATGTAAAGATCTAGAACCCCTCCAGCAGCCTGAGCCCTCCCTTTTTCATTTGGTGGGCGAGGTCGTGTTTGCCCTGAGTGAGCAAAGGATAAGGGTTGACTGTGATGAGAATTGTACATGAGCATGTAATGAGCATGTTCATCCACTGCCAGGTACTGAGCCCTCCTGCAGTGAGGCAGGAGAAGGAGACAGAGGGCCTGGGAGGTGTTGATGAACTGGCAGCATCTGGTGGGTGTGAGCCCCCAGTGACGGTGAGGTTAGCATGTGGCAGAGTCAGACCGAACTCAGTGATGGCCCTGTGCGTGTGAGCTTGCAGTGAGATGATTATGGCGCTGAGCTCTACATGAGGCTGGAGATTGTTTCTGCATTTTTGTTAGCCTCGTTACAGTGCTGACCTCCTGATTATTCTTGGCCCAGACAAGGTGAGAGGTGAGAAGACTGCCTTTCTATGACCAGGAGCAGTGTGCCAAGTGAGGCTTCAGTGAAGAGGGCAGCTGTCTTCTGACTGCTTGCACTCATCTCTGACGGGGAAAGTTGGGAGGTTGTTGGTAGGTTGGGTTAGAGGGATGTAGACAGACTGTTCTGGTGCTCCTAGCCAGCAGTAAGTGGAGAGATGACCTTCAATTATGAGCAGAACCTTTGACCCAGGAAAGTAGCAGCAGGAGTGAGAACACCTAGCCACCAGTGACCTGTGATTCCCTGGTTAACTCACTCTGCAACCCACTGACATACAAACTGAACTGAAAAGTGATTGCTTGCTCCAGAAACCCACCACAGGCCATGGCAGAAGTGCCATCAACTAGACACCCACTGCCACACTTTAACTCCAAAACAGAAAGTCCTGGCCAATGTTTCATCTTATGATGTTTTGTGATATAAAGGAAGGATTCACAGGGTAAATCCATGATTCTGACAAAAACAGTGCAATGAATTCAGCTGGAAATAGTCATTCTGAAGTTTATCTGCTTTGTATAAAGTTTCTACATTTTCCTGAATACTCACTCTCCTGTGGCACTGAAAAAAATTTTTTTTTGTCTCACAGGTCCCTCCATGGCTCTCTACTCCCCTTCTTTAATGTGTCCGTTCATTCTCCTGAGCCCCTTCTTTCTCCCTGCAAGATTCATATAGAATCTGCTTCCTCTTTCACTCACTTCTGATTTGTCTGCTGACTTACTCAAAGTTCCATTTGTTCTGACTTATTGGTTTTGGAATTGTATTTATACTTTACATTCAGCATTATGCCTTCAAACGCATTCCATTTAATTTCTAATAATGTGCTTGTTGTTGAATTTATTTGTTTTTATTCCCACATGACAGCTTCTTCATGCAGAGGGTGATGTGTGTACGTCTGCCAGAGGAAGCTGGTACAATTGCAACATGTAAAAGGCATCTGGATGGATACATGAATGTGAAGGGTTTAGAAGGATGTGAAGGGTTTAGTGCTGGCAGATGGGACTATCTTAATTTAAGATATTAAGTCAGTATGGACGAGTTGGACTGAAGGGTCTGTTTCTGAACTGTATGACTCTATGGTTCGCTCAGCTGGCGAGACAGCTAGGTAGGGTACAGAATAAGGTCAACAATGTGTGTTTAATCCCTATGCCTTCAGTGGAAACTCATGGGGTTCTTTTCCCTTGCCTTGCCCCATGCTTGATGTGGCATTATGCCCTCTCAAGATTTATAACCACTTTGAACAATGCCTTTGGCTCTTCATGGACCATGACAAGTTGCGCCTTCAGTTCGATGTATCTAATGACTTTGAAATGATGTGCCTCATTCCTGGCTTTAGCTATTTCTGACTCCCAGATTATGTTGACCTTCTTCATTCTGTGACCTGTTCTCTTTTTTTTTGTGCATTTTCTGGATTATTTGCAACTCCAGGCAAAGATAAGTGTTGTTTCATTTCCCAGTTGATAACTGACTGATTGAAGGCTCCCACAAAAATAATTTTCCCATTATCACACACTCTTCTGACCTGTTAAAAAAAGATCATCTTTGTCCTTATTCTGACCAGGTTCACATACCACATCTGAAAACAACAAATGCTGGAGATCACAGCGAGTCAGATGGCATCCATGGAGTGAGAGCAAGGGGATGTTTTGAACCTGGACAACTCTTCATGTAGTACATCCTTCACTTCAGGCTTTTATTCCCTTGAGTGACATTAACTGAGAGTAACTCCTTGGCTTTACCTCTCATAGGATTGACTTCTTTCGCTTCCTTATAACCTTTCTTTTTGCCCACATTTTCTAAACATTCTGAGATCTGAATATTAGGCATATTCCCATGCTACCCTACTGTGTTACACCTTAATTCATCCTGAGAGACCACCAATGCTCTGTTCTTTATTTATATCTTATTTCCTACTTGTAAAAATTTGAACAGAGTTTGATTCTCATTGTGTGTGAAGAGTATTTAGGAAATCGCTGCTCTGCTGCTTTAGAAAAAATGTAGTTTATTGTGCACGTACTATTTGAATGTGTGTGCCTTAAAATTGAAAACTTTTTCAGGAGTCCTCTGTCCCTGTGTGCCTTTCATGAAGCCATGAAGGCTACATAGAACTTACAAAACCCCTATCTCAGTGACTCGCTCTTGCTGAGGATGTGCTTTGTTCAATTTTGTGCAGGCCTGTGGTGGCAGCAATACTTTGCAGGGCTATGACATTGAACTGTCACTGACATGACTGAAAATAAACAGCTCCTCACACAGAGCACTTCTGGGGATTACAAGCTCACAGAAGCTCAGGATCTATCTGTGTAAAGAGCAATTGATGGCTGTGTGTTCTCTGAATTGTTCCCATTATGTCTCAGTAAGCAAACTGGCCGTGAATGCTTTGGCCCATGTATCTATGTTGTGTCTTACTTTAACCTTTCAAGAGAACTGATGAAGGGTCAGTTCTGATGAATGACATACTTCCCATTATAGACGCTGTGTGACATGCTGCATATTTCAGCACTCTTTGCTTTCTTACATTTGTTATATTTGGAAGCATCTGAAAAGTGATTTCAATTTTGATCTTTAACAGGATAATGTAACAGAGAGAAAAAGTATATAAACATTGACAAATGTGCTGCTGTATAATAAAACATTTTTATAGATTGTGCCACAACAGTTATTGCTTGCACCATGATGTCTACATTAATAAAAACAGTTCTACACACCCACACACATACACACACAAACATACATATAAATATGATAGCGTAGTGCTTTTATTATTGCTCTGAGGCATGTCAGTGCAAAGATATAGTCATGAAAATTTAGAAAAAACATGTAACTCATTTAAAAATCATCTCAATTTCCTCATCTAATGATCTAAATGAATTAGGTCATTTATAAACATAAATATTGTATGGCAACATTCTGTTAGTCCAATGACCCTATGTTTAGTGAAACCTTTTATATTGACTAAACATTACTAAAGAAATGCAAATTACAGACAATAGCTTAGGAAATTTACTCTGAATATTATGACCAGGTGAGGACGGGTGAATCTTCTTTTCAATTTCCTCCGTCAGCTGCAATGGGGTAAATATAAGGTAGGGTAATGAGTCTGGGTGCGTTACTCTTCAGAGAGTCAGTGTAGACTTGTTGGGCCAAAGGGAACTATAGAGAATTTATTAAATGAAGATTTATGTTCTTTTTAACATGATGCTATATGTCTCTTTAACAAAAATGTAGTTAAGCACTGTCTATCATAGCAGCAAAACATCGATTACAAGTTTTCTTGAGTGAAAGAAAGGGTCATTGTATTAACTGCTAATCCCAATAAAAATAATAAAGACACAGCACCAAGCATACACAGACAGCTATAAAGTTAAAGAGTGGTTCTTGTGGCGCAGTGGTAGCATCCCTATCTCTGAACCATGAGACCCGGGTTCAAGTCCCTCCTGCTCGTGGTGCATAATGACATTGCTGAATAGGTTGATTTGAAGACATCTGTGCTGAAGGAGAAAGTGGATTCCTGTGTTTCAGTGATAGTATCCCTACCTCTGATCCAGGAGATCAGTTACCAAGTTCCATCTGCTCCAGAGGTGTGTAATACCATCTTTGAACAGATTGATGAGGAAATAAAGTTAAAGCATGTTAGTGCCCAGTACAAAAGGAAGATGAAAGAAAATATTCAGTTTTAAGCTCGCAGGGTGTCCTTGAAGCAAAATTGTTTTAATGTGAGAACCTGATTGTTTACTTGGTGTTTTCCATCCTCAGCAATGGTGAATTATGCAGATTTCTTTAAATTCTCAGTGTCTCTCCGATGTATTGCTACCAAATGTTTTGTCCTTTGAAAGACTGTGATGAGGAGAGAGATTTCTCAAGCTGTTCCCAGTAACAAATCCATCTCCCCTACTCTGCCAAAAGCTGGTCCTTAAAATACAAGCTTTTAATTTGTGTATTGCATCTGTAAAAGTTATGTTTCTCTAGGTTTGCTAATCATAGGTGAGGTTCAATCTCCAAAGTATGAAAATTCACATAGAGGTGTGAAACAAATAACAATGAGGGCTTCTTCATGCTCGACTGTGTCTCAGTGCCTTTTCATAAAATGTTAATTTCAGTTCAGAAAGTTATTGCTTATCTGACCTTGATTTTATGACATGTGGTCAGCCTTTGGTTAAGTTATTACTGTGACCATTTCAAGTCTGTGTTTTCCTTTTAAAAATCATTTTAGTCCATGAAGCTCCCAGATATCAAAATCAGATGATGAGATTCAAAAGTCTATGGTCCATATTTTATCACTATTGTGACAGTAGAAATTAAAACTTAAGGTGAAATCAATGTCTTAATTGCACTCCGTTTTCTTTCCTTCCGTGCAGTGTAAATTTGTGGATTTATCTGAGAGGTCAGTGCATCAGTCTGGTTTCTGTGCATCTTGATCTGCCTCCTGACTGTCAAGGGTCCTGATGTCTGACCAGAAATACACTATATGCTGATATTTCTCTCCATCCCAGAATATTTCCTGACTGCTACTGCAAATTAGCATAGAATCAGCAGTTTATCAACTGATTTCTGTAAAAGAGAAACAGAATAACTTTGATTTATATTGTGCCTTTTCATGGACATTTTATTACACTTTATTGCCCATAAAATAGTTTTCAAGTATAGTTATTCAATGTAATGTGGGCTACACAGCACATAATTTATGTACAACAAATACCCACAATTATATGATACTGACCAAATAATCTGTTTATGTGATATCAGCCATGGCTTATTGCTGGATTATTAATCCAGAAACTCAGCATTGCATAAATCTGCAAACCTGGATTCAAATCCTGTCATGGCAGATGGTGAAATTTAAATTAAATTTTAAAATGTGGAATTAAGAGTCTCAAGATGGCCATGAAACTGTTGTTAATTGTCAGGAAAAAGAACATCTGATTCAGAGAAAGAAACTGCTATCTTTACCTGGTCCAGCCTACACGTGACTCCAGACCCTAGTGGTTAACACCAAACTGTCCTTTGGGTTATAAGTTCTGACTCAGCCAGTGATGCCCACAAAGAATTAATTTTTTAAAATGTCAAAACAATGTCTCTTTTTCAAAATAATGCCACTGGATCGTTCATGTCTGCCTAAGAGAGCAGACAGGGCCGTCAGTTGATGTCTCATCTGAAAAGTGTCATCCTGGGTTTCTGTGCTGGAGTGAGTCTCATTCAACAAACTTCTGACACAGATACAACAGTGCCACCAACTGAACCATGGCTGATTCTTGAACAGAGAAATTTCACTGAGACACCCTTTTCGAGACCTGAAGCACATTTTTCTAACCCTCAAATTTAAGCAAAAGTTAAAGTTGAATCTTAAGGGCTGCATTCAAAATGAATAAATACTGCAGAATGAATAAATATGCAAGTGAAATTGTTATGTACAGATTTAAATTGGTTTCTGTTGTACAAAGGAAGTATGAAGTTACTAAATTAAATGCTTTTACTCTTGAATATTTCAGAAAACAACAACGTAAATGGTACTGACTCTTTAATTCAGTACTTCATCTACTCAGTGCTGCTATGCTCACCAAGCCATTGTTGAGACATGGGATACATGATTAATATGAAATAATTTACTTTCAAACAATTGATACCTTGATTATAATAATAGAAAGGAATACATTCTCCCCTTCAACCTAGAAATTTATCAAAGGCTGGAGTAAATTGGAACCTCTCTACTACTCCACAAAGGCATTTCAAAGGAAAAGGTTCCTGCTATTAATATTCATTCATATTTAGTTTGTCACTTTCTTTTCCTTACAATGCCCAATGATAATATAATGGAGGTGGAGATGCACATCTCAGACTTAGTGAACAACCATGGTTTGTGATGAATGGCAATCCCTACTAAGCCTACATTATCATCTACATTTGGTTTCACAAAGCAAAATTTCATAACAATATCTGTTTTGCTAACAAATATTCAATGGCAAATAATGAGATTTAATAATAGGAAATTATGGTACAAATTGGTTATTCTTTGGGCACAAATGTTTAGGCAATGAGTGGGAATAGAAAATATGTTGTACAGAAACATAATGGATATTTTTCCCATACATTTTTAAATCTATATGAGCTCTCAAACCTTCTAATTATGCTTGTAACCACATGTTGCCAATTAGGTAGCAAGCAACTTGATCATAGATACTATTTGGATTGAAATACAGTCATGAACAAATGTCTTTTCTAGTTGGCTGTAGTCATGTGACTTTGCCACAAGGCACACAATATTATAGGCAGACATCTTCACTTCAATAAAGCCTTTGTACTCTCCAAACAAACTTCCAACCAGGTCGTACCTTCCTCCTAGATCGATAGTTAAAACTTTTGTGAATAGAGCCAACTATTGTGGGGAAATTAAATCAATTTTGCCATTTATTTTCCAAATAAACTGAGGTGTACTGAAGGGCTTATGCCCGAAACGTTGATTCTTCTACTCCATGGATGCTGCCTGACCTGCTGTGCTTTTCCAGCATCACACCTTTTGACTCTGGTCTCCAGCATCTGCAGTCCTCACTTTCTCCTGAGGTGTACTGCATGTGAATAAAGAAGCAATAATAAATTCATGCAGAATGGTTGTTAAAGCAGTTTGGATACTCCATTTAGGATAGATAACCTATCACTATATATTTGTGAATGCACATGGCAAAATTGATTTATTTCCCCAGAAGGTTATCTCCTTCCACAAAATCAATAATGGAAGTTTTTCAGAGGTTAGTTTTTATGTGTTTTAAAGCTTTAAATTTCTTTTCGTAATATACATATAATTCACAGGGTCTTATGCCAGTCGCCACGGCGTAAGACAACTTAAATATACTGAAGATGATTTGCCAATGCTTTTATCGTATTGCATATTTCTATAAATATATTTATTAGCAATTTTGTTAACTTTGCAAACATATAAAGTTATTGAAAAATATAATCAATAACAAATATCAGTATAAAAAAACACAAATTACTATACAACTACCATCTACTAACTACTAACCTACTCTGTAATACAAAATAACCCTAATACTGTGCAAAGCAATATCAATAAATAAGTAAATAACTAATAGATCAAAAAAAGAAAGAAAAGTAAAAAAAACTCACAAAATACAGAACTGCTATGCTCGGCGCAAAGCTCCCAAACAAAGGAACGGGAGCATTGCATATATACCCATATTAACTCAGGAGACCCCCTCCAGGGCCCAGGGTTTGAGAAGCCTGACCATCCTGGTTAAACAAGCACCCTAGTTAAGTTAACTGACAAATCTATATTCAAATAACTCAAGGAGGGCTGCCATGTCTTCTAAAAATGGTCTGTTGTGTGGTGCACAATGTTTGTAAAAAAGTCCAAGGGGATGTGCTCCTAATTAATTTCTGCCATCCCAGGAAGCCCAGCAGGTTCTCAGACACCCAATTCATCAGAATATTATTCCGTGTACAGTATGCAAGAATATTAAATAGTTTCTTCCCATGCCCGTCTAAAGATGGTAAATTCAGTAGACCTAAGAGGAGAGATATCGGCTCTACTTTGACTTCAGTCCTCAATACCCTCCCTATATCTCCCACCACAGCGCTCCAATAAACACGGAGCCTGTGGCATGTCCAGAACCAATGGGTAAGAGTACCTACATTTATTTTACATTTGGGGCACACTGAAGATGCCCCTTTTTTAAACTTCACCAGACGGTCTGGTGCCAGATGAACCCTGTGCAGAACTTTTCACTGTGTAGCGCATGTCCTATTACAGATTGAAATCTTTTGAGTATTCTCCCATATGTCCTCACATGCTTCAGAAGAGATCTCTACTCCTAGCTCTTGCTCCCAGACCTCACATAACCGGTTAATATCCTGCCAGGCCCTGCCACCCAGCAGACGATAGAGGGCACTAACCGAAAGGGTGGTTGTGGAGCGTAGCAACAACCTCTCTGTATCGGGCTTATAGGGGCTTAGTGAGAAGCGTAGTCTTCTTCTGGATGAAATCCCTAACCTGAAAAAA
>NC_057732.1:21367473-21422306 GCF_004010195.1 Chiloscyllium plagiosum | reverse complement strand
ACAAGTCTCCCAAACTAGAAACTCCTCTCACTGCCCATAGTTTGAACCCTGAGTCCATCATCCCTGGTCGGAACCCTGGCATACCAACTATAGGTGTAAGTGGTGAAGTCTTGGATAAACAACCCTCACTCTGACGCATCGCCCTCCATGCCTTGACTGTACTAATGACAATGGGGTTCCGGCAATGGTCCATAACTGTCCTCCGCTTATCCATGAACAACAGGTTAATAAGAGGGTACTTTGCCTGGGAAGCCTCAATATCCAGCCATATTGAGTTTGGATCATTACCTAACCAATCACAGACAAAGGACAGCAGGGAACTCAATTGATACCTCCTGATATCTGGGAAATCAACTCCTCCCCCTCCTTGAGGCAACTGCAATTTAGTAAGTTTGATGAGGGGCCACCCACGATGCCAGACAAAGGAACCAAACCATCCCATAAGCTTCCGCAGCGTTGACCTGGGAAACATTATAGGGAGCATACACATGGAATAAAGCAAATGAGGAAGAACATTCATCTTAATGAGAGATATTTGGCCCAGCCATGAAATTGGAAGAGCCTCCCATCTCTGGAGAGCTCGCCTAATATTGTCGAGGAAGTGAGCAAAGTTAGTCCGAAATAATAAAAATATGGGGGTAATAAAAATGCCTAGGTACCGGAACCTTGCCCCTATCCATTTAAAAGGGAACTTAGGGCCACCTTCAACTTATGGCACATCCTTAAGGTTCCCCAAAGGCATAGCCTCCGATTTTGCAAAGTTAATCTTGTATCCTGAAATAGCCCCAAATGAATCGATACATTGTATCAAATGGGCTATGGATGTCATCAGGTTTGATAAAAACAGAAAGACATCATCTGCATACAGTGTAATCTTGTGTGCCCTCGACCCCACTTCCGGAGCATTTATGTGGATATTCTGACGAATGGCCTCTGCCAGCGGCTCTATCACCAACGTAAACAACAATAGCGAGCGGGGGCAGCCTTGCCGACTACCCCAACCAATTGTAAGATTCCCAGGCTTCTCCCCGTTGGTGATGACCGCGACCAGAGGGTGGCAATATAAAACCTCCACCCACCTAGCAAAGACTCCACCCAACCCAAACTGTTCTAAGACATAAAAAAGGTACGGCCATTCCACATGGTCAAATGCTTTCTCTGCGTCTAAGGAAATCACCAACCTTTGAATTGATCATTGCTGACAAACTTGGACCACATTCAGCAACCTTCTAATATTATTAGAGGACCTACGGCTCCTCATAAAGCCTGTCTGGTCCTCTTTAACAATATGGCGCAACACCTTTTCCAATCTCAGCGCCAGGATCTTGGACAGAATCTTGAAATCTGAATTTAATAGAGAGATGGGCCTGTATGAGGCACAATCCTCAGGAGCCTTCCCTTTCTTAAGAATTAAGAAAATATTAGTTTCTCTCAAAGATGGTGGTAGGCATTCATGCATATAGGAGTGATTGTACATCTCCAACATTGGCCCTGACAGAATCCCTATAATCCCCTTATAGAACTTACCTGGAAGACCATCAGGGCCAAGTGCTTTCCCACTCTGAAGTTGCCTGGCTGTCTCCTGTATTTCCTGAACTGTCAAGGGGCCATTAAGGAGTGAGGCCTATTCCAAGTTTATCCCTGGGAGGTCCAGGTTCTTAAAAACGTCTCCATTTTAGCCCTCCTGTCTTCACAACCTTCAGACGGATACAATTCGTCTGGAGTAAAAGCTCCAAAAAGCCTCATTAATCTTTTTAGCATCGTATGTAAGGACCCCAATGCATGCTTTTTCCTAGTCAGGCACGCTAAATATTTCCCTGGCTTATCCCCATATTTGAACAGCCTTTATCTAGCAAAAGCAAGTTCTTTCTTTGCGATTTGTGTCAGTATTGAATTCAAGGCAGCCCGAAGGGCCGTGATCCGCTGTAGCTTAGTCACCGAAGGCCGTGCAAAATGTGCTGCCTCCGCGGCTTTCAACTGCGTCTCAAGTAGACGTTGCTGTTCCTCCTTCTGTCAGTTCCGGCTAACCAAATAGGAAATAACTAATCCCCTCGCAAAGACCTTAGCAGTCTCCCATAGCATAGATGAACTACTAGCTGTGCCTGAGTTGATAGTCAAGAATTCCTGAAACTCCTTCAAAACATATTCCACAAATTTGGAATCCTTAAGGAGAAAAGGGTCCAAACACTTGTGCCGCAAACCTAGCCCTTCATTCTTGGCCTTAACCTTCAAATGTACTGCCACATGATCAGAGATAGCTATATTCCTAATTTTACAATCCATAATCGAATCCAGAAGGGCCGAGGGAGCCAGAAGGAGGTCAATACTCATGTGACATTTATGTGGGTTTGAAAAAAAGTCCCTGCTGGTAGGGTGAAGACATCTCCAAATATCCACCAGCCCCAACTCCTCGCATAAGTCAACCACCTTCTTGGCCAACGAAGAAATAGTTGTGGGCCCACAATGCATCCTGTCAGATTCAAAAGACAATTAAAATCCCCCCCTCCCCCATTATTTTATGCCATGTTCCAAAAGCACTCAATTTAGAGAAAACACTAATCAAGAATTTGAGGGGATGCGCTGGAGAACAGTAGACATTTAAAATGCCATATTCCTCCCCATGTATCAGGACTTTAAGTATCACAAACTATCCCTACTCATCTTTCACCTGCTCTAATAATGTGAACGGAAGATTTTTCTGGATAAGTACCGCCACTCCCCTACTTTTAGTAGTAAAGGATGAAAAGAATACCTGGTCATAACCCCCCTGTTGTAATTTCAGGTGTTGCCCATCATCAAGATGGATTTTCTGCAACAAAGCAATATCAACCCTTTCCCTCTTAAGACTAGAAAGCACTTTTTTCCTTTTAACAGGTGAATGACTTCCTTTAATGTTCCAGGTGCACCATTTAATAAGACTTTTAGCCATATCCCCTTTCAGAGACCCTTGAACACCTTGGAGGGAGAATGCTGCTTACAAAGCGCCGAGCATAAGTAAATAAAGACTCATAGAGTCGAAGAACTATATATATAAAAAATTACACTATCATAACTATTAACAGCTATTACTACCAAAAAACTACAAAGAAAACCAACTATAAAACCTTGAATGGAAGACTCTTCCCCCTTCCCATAGGGGGCGCTCACCCTACCCATCCCCTCCTTCACAGCTTCTTCAAACCCGGACTGTGCCCCAGCCTTAGGCCAAAAAAAAACAAGGAGATGATCCTTAAATCAACAGAAAAAAGATAAAGTCAGAATGAGCACTCCACCCACCTCTGGCTTCATGTCACCCCTACTTGTGACTGAAAGAGAAACAGAACAAACAAAAAAAAGGGGAGACAACAAAGAACATCCACAAAATGTCGCATCAGAAAATCCAGTTATTACAAAAAATAGGAATAACTTATTCCAAGGCTTTCTCCCCCGCCTTTCCAAAAAAGAAATTATTAGGGAGAAAGAAGGGAATTAAAAAAAGGAAGGGAAAACATGGGAAAAGAAAAAAAGAGAACAAACATTAACCGTATTCTTCAGACCAATCGTCTATTTTAAAGTGTCTATAAAGTTTTTAGCTTTATGCACTGAGTAAAATGTATAAACTGAGTCCTCGTGGCTGAAACGGAGCAATGCGGGGTATCTCATGGAGTACTGGATGCCCAGGTTCCTCAGCCTCTTTTTAACTTCATCGAAGGACTTCCTCTTTCGAATTACAGCTGCAGAGAAATCCTGGAAAAACATGGTTTTTGACCCCTTGTACATCAGTGCCTGTGGATCTTTTCCCAGGGACCTGGAAGCTTCTATGACTTTTTCCTTGTCCTTATATGAGTGGAAGTGCACTAGGCCTGTGTGGGGGCATTGTACCAGCCTAGACCTGTGCACTATAACCCGATAAGCCCTTTCGATCTGCAGCCCGCTGGACTCGATGTAAAGGCCCAAAATCTTCAGCAGCCAGCTTTCTAAGAAGCTGATTGGCTGCTCACCTTCAGGGAACCCAACAATTCGGAGATTTATCCTCCGACCTTGATTTTCGAGGTCATCAATATGGTCTCGCAAGGCCCGCATCTCTTGCTCCAACACCTGGATCCGGCTGGATGAGGACTCCATCGCAGCTTCCAAGGCCTTCGCTTGACCCCCCACCTCCTCCAGCTGCTCCCTAAGGCCCTGGATCTCCTGCTCATGCTTCCGTAGCATGGAAGTGATAGGTTGAACCTGGGCATGAATCTCCCCACTGATTTATTCAATCGCAGCCCCAACTTTTAAGGTAAGTCTCTCAATCGCCGCAGCCAATTCCTATGAGTCTGTCAGGTCCCCAGGGAGGTCAGGAGAGGCTGCTGCTGCTGCAGTCTCTGGTGTGGTAGGTGCTGCAGGGGAGTGGCCTCCCTGCTGCTGTTTGCTCGCTCCTTTTCCCTTTGGCATCTTTCCCACTCCCAAATATTAACAAATATGTGCTCTGTAAGGTTTTAAACTAATAATTCCACCATATAAGTTGGCCAGGGAGGCAAAAAACACCAGTATGCTTTGGCTGTTAGGCAGAGCTGTCCACAGCTGTTCTACAGAATCGCCACCATCTTGCCGAGTCCCCAAATTGCATATTTCTAAGGGTATTTCTTTATTCATTGACCCATCCAGGACTACAAGTGAACTGATTTCCAGTTCTGAAGAAAAGTCACATTGGACTCAAAATGTTAATTATTTCTTTCTTGACGGATGCTGCCAGACCTGTTGAGATTTTTCAACATTCTGTGTTTGTTTCTTATTTCCAGCATCCGCAGTATTTTGCTTCTCTCCAAGTAAACTTGAGTTTTCACCTATTAAAAAAGTATAGCGATATATGTTTGTTTCTTCAATAATCCTCCATCACCTGTTCGTACTTTCGAATCCATTCATGATCATAATTTCCATATCAGTCTTTAGTGTAATACTGTTGTTTTCACTTGGTAATTATTTTTGTGCTTCTCATTGTTTGTGACACCGAATTTGCCTGGGTCTTGATAGATTACTGGATCTGAATTCCAAACATTTATCCTATTAGACATAAAGGATAATTACTTCTTTATAACATTCCATCAAAAATGAGATGTATATTATAGCTATTGAGCTGTGCTTTGTGAAATCAGTACCATCAGTAACAAGGTGTTGCCTGTTTCCTAGTCACTTTCAGTCAATTAAACAAATCATGAAGACAAGGATATCATCAACTGGATGCAGGACATTCTGCAAATAAGCTGCCAAATGTTCTGGCAATGTGGAAGCCCATTGAAATAGGGAGTAAATATATTGAGTTCCTCGAGGTCAAGTTTCAGGAGCTAGGAACAAGATTTTTAAAAACAATACCTGATTGCTGTAATTTCAACATTACTCCAGGTACCCTGTGCAGAAGAGTACAGTCTTTACACCTGAAGAGAGTTTGGATCAACATTCTCCTGGAGAGGTTAACTAATACTTTTGGGAAGAGTTGAAATTAATTTGGCTGGAAGACGGCATGTTGGTGAGAGTGGAGAGAGGAACAGAAGATAGGAGAATGGAGGAACAATGAGATGAGAAGACAAGGAGATAAAAACCATCATAAAACCAGAAATACCCAAAATTGAGATGGATCTGAATGTGAACAAGAGCTAGCATGCTGGAAGAGTTGTTAAGTTCTGTGTATGGTAGTGTTCATACTGCATATAATATAGCTGGTGAACTACTGTCACACTTTGCTACATAAGGTTATGATGTGGTTGTATTAACAGAGGTATGCTTTGGCTGTTAGGCACAGCTGTCAACAGCAGTTCTACAGAATCACCGCCATCTTGCTGAGTCCCCAAATTGCATATTTCTAAGAGTATTTCTACATTCATTTACCCATCCAGGACTGAAACAAAGCCAAGAATGTATTCTTAATATTATTGATTACTAAGGACTTAGGAATGAGAGAGAAGGGAAAATAAGGAAGGGATATATCTGCAATGTGTCTCACCAAGCAACATTATGACAATATTACAAAATCTGTCAAGCTATATTTTAAGAGCTACATTTTAAAAAAGGTTTGGAAAATATGCTTTCCACGGATCACTAGACCTCTCTTGTGCATTGAAATGCTCTCTTGTCTTGTAAGTAAATAGCAGGTTACTATCCAGATTGATGTCGCCTCAATGGTCTTCCTGAAAGAAATTCAAAATAGTCTTTCAGACATGAAAGAGACATCAAAATTCAGTGTGTTAGACAAATGTAAATAAAACTCATTGACGTCCTTTTGCAAGTAAGATATTTTTAACTCAATAAATCATTGAGATTTGGAAAGCTCTGAAAAGAAGGAGGTAACTGTTGTATAATTATATAAAGGATTTGAACAAGTATTGAGAATAAGGAAACCAACAGAATTAAGGGCAAAAGACATTGGCATGAACTCAGCATGACTGACAGCTGCAATTTCAGAGATAGTCAAATGGCCTCAAATGTTGTCAATTTCTCTGATTCTAAATGTTAGTTCCAATTCAGTTAGTTCCATTTAGGCAATTTTCAGAATTTACTTATATCAAATTTGAGTTTTAGTAATATGATTAAAGAAAATAATCTGCCATATTTCAAGTAGCCTCGTTCGTTTTGAAGACCATTTGTGCACATTATGTAAATAATCTCAAATCAAGCAGAAAAATACAGTCCCATACATATTCATCGAAAAATGTGAGATGCAACATTCACCAATTATTTCTTACTGTTTAATTAGACACAGAGCTCACTATTTTATTCTCAACACCCTTGAAGCCTTTGTTAAAATTTCTTGGTCTTATCACTAATTATTTTCTGGATTCTTTCTTCTCATTTTTTTTATTTCTGTACTAACATATGATGCAGAAATTCTGCAGATTGACATTTTTAATTAAATTTGTATGCATAGGTTAAAAATAGCTCAAAATGGTCAAATTAATGATACAATTAAACCTTTTATCAATTTAGTGATATGTCATAAAATCTTAGATTATTTTTATCTGTTAAAGCTAGCATCTGTTTCTAATATGCATAAAACTCATGTTTGATCATCTGTTTTACTGTGACTTGCCTTAGTTCACATAAATTTGTCAAAATAAACATGCAGTCACTATGAAATGTAAAAGCCTCTTTCAGACTCTTTGAGTATAAGCATTAACAATCATTATTACTAGGTGGATATTTTTCAAAATGAAAAGAAATTGACTTACTGCACAGGAAGCCAGTGAAGAAGGTTGTTACGTAATTCAGTTGGTTACCCATTGATGATTAACTCTTTGTAGTCAATTGGTTTAATAATTGCATAGTCAAGAAACTGGGGGCTCTTTGATGCAATGATAGTGTCCTTGTCTCTCAGCTAAGAGAACAAGTTTAAGTCCCACCTACTCCAGAGGTGTGTAATCACAAATATGAACAGGTAGTTTAGGAAAATATCTATAACCAAGAAACTTATGATGATAATAGCACACAGGTTGAAGGGCTCCAATGGTTGCTTGCAAAAAGCTATTGAACATGATGTCAGCAGAAGAACTTGGCTTCTGTGGCTCATCAAAGCTCATTCAAATCCTATGGTCTCCGTCCTTTAGGATCCTGGACCTGAAAAGCAGTTACATCATCTCAGTAACTGCTAGTTCAGACTAGATTGATTGTCTGACTAGTGCCATCACTGAAGGATGACAAGTTAATCATTGTCAATGTGGTCAATAGTTGCCACTCAACTGGGATCATCGTGTAACCTAAACAGCACCACAATACATAAACATTATTTTATTGTTGCTTCTGCACTGATCAATTTTGTAGGCTTAAAACTATCACGGGTAAGTTTCAGAGAACCAATAGAAAAGTTCATAAATGCTTGTGGGCAATGATTTTAATTCAGAATGACAACTGGGAAGCAAATAACTGGAGGTATTTAGAAAGGTAAGCATTTATACTTTCATATTTCAAACTGTGTTCATTACCCTTACGTCTTTACAAATAAGTCTCATTTCCCAATTAATCAGTACTTTTGTTGCTTTTTGAAAAAAGCTGGCTGGTGGATCTTTTATGTTACAGCTGATGTGGGTAACATATCAAATTGACCATTTTGGGTAACTGGGGAAGAGAGAGACTACATTCCTCCAATCTCAGTCATAATATTAAATATGGAATCACCAATAACAACTGCGTTTCTACTCTTTGTTGATCCGTCTTGTGCAATCCCTTGCCCATTGATACCATGATATAAATTATACTTCTTCAAAGTGTCATCATTCCCAGCAGCTACTGATGTTAAAACTGGTTTGTGAGTGACATACACATTGAAAACTCCACTCCCTGCCTCTTGTAAGTTTTTGTTAGATGGACACTCATTTGCTCCCCTGAAGTCTGTGAGATGAAAACCTTCTGGAAAATATGATCCAGGAAATATTCATTTTTCCCAGTGCTTCACAATAATTCCAGCTTCTCATCAAGTTAGAGAGCCTTGCTTGAGCTCAAACAGTTGGAAATAATTCCTACACTTCCAGTTCCCCCAAAGTCCATGAAGTGTTTGGACATCCCCTCAAGGCACAAGAATTGCAAGTATCAACTCACAGCTGCTCAATCCACGATCCAGAAAATTTCTATTCTCTCTTTAAGAATCTAGTTAGTATGGGATGAGGTTCAAGATGTATTATTGTTTGGCGGCATGAACAGAATCTTGGACTTAAATTCGATTTGTTTTCTGCACTGAATTTCATTTAAATTTTCTGTCTTACGTGAGTAGTGGAAGATTGTCTCAAAATTTATGTGCATTTAAATGTGGCTTATTAAAATCCTTCTGGTGAACAGGTCAGTATTTTAGAAAACAAGGTTATCCTTTGACACAGAGAGACGGGGCAGAAACAAGTTTCCGTTTAGAAAGAAACAGAACCATCCGGAAGTCAGGGAGCGTGTAGGTTTCTTATTGAGACAAGCAGGTTATTCAGAGAAAAAAAACCTGTAAGATTACAGTATAGTTTAGCAGTCTCCAAAACAGTTAGGATTGTACGATATTAGGGTTCACTTGAATTTCAATTGTAAAACTTAAATAGATTATAATTATAGATTGAGCTTGAGAGAGCCAATGCACAATTTTACTAGTCACATGACCTATTCCAGGTAATAGTATGTTTTGCAGGTTTCACATAATTATAAGTTTATCAAAACAAGTACAAAAGAAATAATATTTAATAAAGCAGCAGTTATTCAGACAATCCACTTAGGAATTAATTCATGACACAAGCAGTCTGGGTATTTGTCTCCTGGTCTTTTCTGTTGACTGAAGTTCTTCTGACTTTAGTCTTACATTCTTAAGCACCGCTTGCTAGCTAGTAATCTCTGTGCCTGATCAGAGACTTTTAAAGCTATTCAGTTTGCCAACTCCTGAACAGCACGTTTAATCGCAGATGAGCTAAACTGTGTACAGGTTGTTCTGCTATAACACGCATTTCATTATTGGGAATTCGCTATAACACGATTGACGAATTAGGGGCACTGTTTCTAAAGCATGAACTTTTAAAATGTGTTAGCTGTAATGCGATTACACCACCAGCACTTTAAGTGCCATTTGTGAAGTGCGATTTTCCTATAACATGTGGTTGCACAAGAATGCAGCCATCTTGTTATAGAAGAACTACCTGTATACCGGATTCCTAATTGGTTCAAGGTTTATGGTTATCTTAGTTATATCATTTCCTACTGTCTCTTGATTCATTCTTAATATTTCACATCCTGAGTAAAATCATCCCTTTTGTCAAAGCTGGTCTCGTTTGGCTTAATAACTTAATTGACATTTATTAAGGTGATGTGGCACCAATGACACTTTTTATGGTCTGCTTAAGGTATGGATTGTCACCCCATTGATTAGCTATCATCACCAAAGTCCCAATTGATATATCCTAATGTCCTGAAAATCCCCAAAGCCTATCATATGCTTTAATTAAAGAATTATTTGTCAATGCATGACTTCAGCATTACTCTGGTACCTAAGACAAGCTGATCCAACATAAAAAAATACAGTCCATACAAAATCAGTAAATAGAAATAATCAGGATGTTAAAATTGCAATAGGTGAAATATGTAAAGAACATGAAATATAATACATTTAATGAATGTGTCTAAAAGGGTCAAAAGTACAAGACTACAAAACTCACTACTATTCTAATTTCAACACTATATTTTGAATATATTGCAGACACTATACGTATATCCATAGACTTCTTACATGCTTTAAGTTACTAAGCTAAATCATTGAAAATATTACTCTGTCCTTGAGCAAAAATCATTTACCTGAAAACATTCCCATATTAGTTAGCCAAATTTTACATTAGCCTAAACCATAAAAGCAATTATAAACCCCTGGCTTTACTTTTGATCTGAGCCAGACAGAAAGTGTTTTACAACTAACTGCAATTAAACATAATGTGATTTAACTCAGGTCAAAATGGTTAATTATAGAAAAAAAGTGCTGAGTGACTCAGGAATTAGTTAGAGAAACAGCAACTTAAAAGTATCAGAGTGGAAAACATCCTGCCAGGTCTCTCTATCCATCATTGTTTTAGAACATGAGACTATGTTGTCTCTCCCTGTCCTTTCTGCCAAAATGAATCACCTCACACTTCTCTGTCCGAAATGCCATTGTCCACTTGTCTTCCCAAGCCAAGGAAGGATGGTAATTGAGGAGGGGTGTTCATTTGAAACCTTAGGGCGGGGTGGGTGGGGATGTCTCCATGCACACAAGGCATGAGGTATCATATCTTTTTTTTGGCTTATTTTAGTCTCGGCCACAGAAAATAGGGCGTGCCCACTGTCGCTGACCTGACCATGCCAACAATCTTATGTTGGATGGCATAATACCCTGGTCAGTATGTTTGCTAACAAGCCTAATTAACTTTTACTTATTTATTTAAATAAGTCAGGCCAGTTTTGAAACTTGCCCACCATAAAATTCAGCAGAATGTTTTAAATTGATAACCTGCTATTACAGCTCTCAGTTATTTACTGTATTTTGTTCTCAATGTTAGTGAGACATGAACTGTGCACATTCCACTAAAATGTGTAATGATGCAAAGAATACATTGAGATGCACAACAATGGCGCAGAGTAAAATAGTCTCTGTTTTTTAATGCCTTAAAATGCTTGGAGTTACAAGAAAATCAGGGTCATACTGAATGGGAAGATTATGAGTCGAACGTTTGAGAGAGCATAGGAAAATTGCTGCAATGAACCACCCCACTCTCCTCGTACTACATTTGATTAAAATGCAAGTCACTGAATAATTAGACCTTATTGAACAAGTACAGCAGATATTTTTCAATATTTGAGAGTTCTTCCTTAATCACATAGGTCACCTAAGGGCTGTTTCTTTTACTGTCCCAGTGATCACCAATGCTCAAGTACTAGAAGCAAGCAGCACTGAGCATTCATCCTGCAGCTAAGATATGCTTTTCCTGGCATTGTTTCCAAGTGAGAATGCAACAATAGTTATAGTTTTTGTGACACATTAATACAATGCCCTGCTGCAGTGTAACTGCTTTTGAATCATAGAGTCATACAGCATGGACACAGACCCTTCAGTCTAATTTTGTCCACATTGACCAGATGTCCCAGTCTGACCTAGGAGAAAGTGAGGACTGCAGATGCTGGAGATTAGAGCTGAAAATGTGTTGCTGGAAAAGCGCAGCAGGTCAGGCAGCATCCAAGGAGCAGGAGAATCGACGTTTCGGGCATGAGCCTGAAGAACATTCCTGAAGAAGGGCTCATGTCCAAAACGTCGATTCTCCTGCTCCTTGGATGCTGCCTGACCAATCTGACCTCGACCCATTTGCTAGCATATGGCCCATATCCCTCCAAACCCTTCCTATTCATATACCCATCCAGATGCCTTTTAAACATTGCAATTGTATCAGCCTCCACTACTTTCTCTGGCATCTCATTCCATACACAGACCACCCTCTGTGTGAAAAAGTAACCTCTCCAACCATTTCTTAATCTTTCCTCTCTCACTTTAAACCTATGCTTTCTAGTTTCGGACTCCCCCACCTGAGGAAATGACCTTGCCTTTTCACTCAATCCATACCCCTCATAATTTTATAAACCTCATTGAGGTCACCTCCAGCACTCTAGGGAAATAAAGGCCCAGCCTATTCAGCCTCTCCCTCTCGCCCAAATCCCAGCAACATCCTTATAAATTTTTTTCTGCACCTGCTCAAGTTTAACAACACCCTTCCTCTAGAAGGGCAACCAGAATTGAACACAGGTGGTCTCACCAATGTCTTGCACAGCTGCGACATGATGTCCCAACTCCTATACTCAATGCACTGATCAATGAAGGAAAGTGTGCCAGACACCTTCGTCACCACCTTGTCTATGTCATAATGTTGGCTGTTCGGTCCAACGTGTCCATGGTTTCCTAAACTGATCTAATCCCATTCACCCATGCTAATTAGCTCTGCTTTCTAAGAGAATAGAAGACAGCCTCCATCATAATGTGATAGTGTGACATGTGGGTTACTTGATACAGGGAAATGCTGGTTACCTTTACTATCACAGAGTTCTTGGGGCCATTTGATGTTTCTCATCTGTTAGGGAAACAGTACTATGATGCCCCAAACACAATGACCCTACTTTACTGTAAATGCAGTGGTGACGCCTCCAACGTTCTGTCTGATTATGGAGCTGCTTTTAAGTATTCTGCTTAAATACAATCAAGTAGCCCCCACCCCCTTTTTAACAGCAGCTGCAGCTTTTGAGATCAGTGAGCCTGTCTCCCATTAACAGCCAGATCCTAATTCAGGAGCTGGGCTCACTATGAATATTGTGATCCTGAAAAGGTCAGTGCACTTCTGCATCAAAAAGTATTAAGCTTCTACTAAGGCAGCTAGAACTTACAATTATATAGCATTGCTGAAGCAGTAAAACATCTCAAGATGCTTCACAGGAGATTTATCAAACAAGATTTGACACCAACCAAATAAGTATAACAATGGACTACCTACATCCAGTACATGCACCTGATAAACAACTATGGGGACAAAAAAGCTCTGACTAAAAGAAGCAGAAAGGAAATTAGGAAGCTCTTTAAATGCAGTAAGTTGTTATGATCTGAAATTTTGCATCTAAAACAATTATGGAAACAGATTCAATGTTAACTTTCAAAGGGAGGATTGTTTACAAAAGGAACTGTTTTCTCAGGGTTATGTGAATAGAATAATGGAATGGGTTAATTGGATAACTCTTCCAAAGAACTTGCAAAAATGTAATGGATTGGTTGGTCGTCCTTTGTCTTGTATAATTCCAAAAAGCAGAGAGTCAACTGTAGGCTTAGGTTCAGGCCAGACCATTCAAATACAATTATTCTTTATCTAAACTGACCCTGAATTATTTCTCACTGGTTCCTATGTTTTTCAGTCGAGATGGTGTTTTGGCTTCTTCTTATTTGTTGTATTTTTATTTTTGTCATTTGTATTTTATAGCTGCTATTTACACATGCCATTTCACCCACATATATGATTCAAAGGAATTCCGCTAAGTATTTATGAAATAACTCCACTGAGGCCTGTATCCTGTCACCAGTGTCATCCATTATTTACATGCGGGAAGTCCTTGACTCAGGTACAGCCTCCCAAAGTGTCAGGATTTCTGTTTATATCTGACAGCCAGGGCTCCTTGACTGGACCAGATTAACAGCCCCAATCAGGGAATTCAAATACTTTGAGGTCCACCTGGCTGACCCTGTTGTAATCGATATAATCAGTGTCACTGGTTCAACTCCAGTTTGTGCTGGTTTACAATGCCAGGAGCTGGTAGCTTAAGGGCATACCTTCAAAAGTCACTATGGCTGAAGTGGGACTCCAGCACAACTATGCCACTGATGTTTCTGCCTCTGGTTTGTGATTCCGAAAAATAAATTGACATCAAGATATAAATATTCAGCAGAATCACACACCTTAACAAATGGCAAGACACCATGCTTGCTCTCTGAACCTCATGCTGTAACACAGTTTGTTGTGGCTGTCTGTGTGTGTGTGTCTGGGGAATAGCTCTCCCAGTCTTTAATATATTTATGCCGTTAGGTGTAAATCAGATGCTGGAATCTCAGCTTCTTGTTGTAATTGCTCTCATAACAAACAACTGGGAGTCATTACATTTCTTAGAACCTGGTAAAATAAAATTTTCTACTTCTTGTATCTCCTGCTCATTCCTTTTATGCAGCTAATGATATTTTGAACTGGTTCATCTTTGTGGAAAAATCCTCATTTGTTTTCCTTATGAAAGCAATATATATTTCTGAGAAAAAAACTCAAAAATGCAGTGAACCATTATCTCTTAGTTAAAATCATTTCAGTAACACAAATCAATATTTAGTTTCCAATAAACTGCACTTGTTTTCCAGCCAAGGCTCAGTTGGAAGCACTCTTACTTTGGAGTCTTTAGGTTCAAGATCCACTCCAGGCCTTAAGAAGACTGAGACTCCAGTGCAGTACTGAGAGAGTGCCTTCTTTCACATGAAGCAGTAAACTGAGACCCTGTCAGTACTCGCGGGTCGATTTAAAAAATTCCAGGGCACTATACAATGAAAAACAGGGAGTTATTGCGGTGGCACAGTGGTTAGCACTGCTGCCTCACAGCGCCAGAGACCCGGGTTCAATTCCCGCCTCAGGCGACTGACTGTGTGGAGTTTGCACATTCTCCCCGTGTCTATGTGGGTTTCCTCCCACAGTCCAAAGATGTGCAGGTCAGGTGAATTGGCCGTGCTAAATTGCCCGTAGTGTTAGGTAAGGGGTAAATGTAGGGATATGGGTGGGTTGTGCTTCGGCGGGTCGGTGTGGACTTGTTGAGCCGAAGGGCCTGTTTCCACACTGTAATGTAATTTAATCCCTGATTTCCTGGCTAATATTCATCCCTCAATCCACATCACAAAAAGAGATTATATGGTTATTATCACTGCTGTTTGCAATTTAACTGCTGCATCCTGCACTACAACAATCATTACACTTCGAAAAATTACCTCATTACCAAAAGGTGGCCATGAAAAGTGCTGCATTAATGTAAGTTTTTCTTTTACTTGAGATAACATTGAATTATTTTCTGTTTGGATTGTGTTTATTCATAATTATTTTAAACAATAAAGCATCACCCTTGTGGAATATCCTTTGAGTCGAATAGTGTGTACTTTGGTGCCTGGACCACCTGTATTTCTGGTGTGCATTAATTACCACAGAATCACTGGTCTCACTCAGTAGCTGTATACCTGTAATGTGCAAAACATGGAATATATTTGAAGCACAACTCTAATGAGAAGAGGTTTTGGAAGTAAAATGTGTTTTCTTAATATATATTTGGAACACCTGGAGAGCATTTTAAAACCTTTACACTCATTTAGAATGATCACAAGAAAGAAGGCTGTTTCCATCACAGTGATGCACAGTTCTTAAAAGGCCCACTGCTTCATTTATTTCTGTTTAGTGTGTGCTGCATCTTTCTGACCTAAATGAATAATTATTTTTTCTATTTAGCTACTTCAGGATAAAATAACTAGATAGTTAGCCTCTTGTTTGCCTAAAGACATTGAATTATAAGATGCCTAGATGATTTGGAGGTGTCGATGTTGGACTGGGGTGTACAAAGTTAAAAATCAAACAACACCAGCTTCCAGATAAGCTGGCGTTGTGTGATTTTTAACTAGATGAGTCATCCACAAGTGAGCTCCTCTGTATCTGTAGGTTTGGAAGAAGAGGAGGATGCTAAACAATTAACTCAAGTCTCAAGATTTCTCTGTAAATAGAACTTGTGTCATTTTATGATCACTATTTGACACAAGTGGGTGGAGGGAGGAATTACAACCAGAAGGTAGCTTCTTGGGTCATGATGGTGGAGATGGAGATTAAAGTCCTAAAAATCTATTTCGCAACACAAACCCACTCCTGACTTTAACTGAGGTGAGAAGGTCATGAGCTACCCATGCCCTCTAATGAGGTGGGTCACCACTTTGAATGTGAGGACGATGTAAACCTCATGCTTCAACTGTTGCTGGGCAGGACAATTGAGGTTCAGAAAGGATGGGAGTTACATCCAGGTGAGGACTTGGCAGGTCTGGGAGATGGTTGCATTCACACCCTTATCTCCTACAGTGTGCCAGCCTGAGGAACCTTGACTATGCACCTCCTGTCCTGAAAAGATTTCTCACAAAGCCTCTGAATCCAATCCAACTGCCCCACTCCAGACCTTAGGTACACCTCCACAGAAACCCCCTACCCCCAAACACTGCAGTGATCCCCATTACCCTCATCCTCCATGACCCCTACCCTCCCCTGCCTCCTGCACTCCAGATCAACAGCTATCAACCTGTGCCCTTCTGGAATTCCCCAACCCCAACTGGCACTTTACAAGATCTGGCTCCACATACCCACCCATGGTCAACCCTCTCTTGTCCCCTCAGATTGATTCCCCTGCTCCCCAACTCTCAAATGGCCTTAACCGATCCTGTCACCTTCCCCGCCCTGTTTCCTGTCAATCAAGCTGCTGCCAGATCATTAAAATCACACAGACTCTGTGGAAAATACTGTATAGAGTGCAGAGGAGTGATCATTTCTAGGTTCTCCTCTTAAAATGCTTCTTCCTCATCCATCATTAATTTCCTGTACTGTCACTGAAGTAAAGCTTTAGCTTAAGATGCCCTAAACTGCAACAGAAAAGTCTCACTATCTTCTTCTCTTGTCTCCTTTTCTCCCTTGTAAAATGACGCAGACACAACTTTAGCTTGTGCTGTATTGCAAGGCCAGCATTTATTGCCCTAAACTCAGTTATCTTTGAGACAGTGGTTATGAGCTTCTTTTTTGAACCACTGCATTCCTTTTGGGGGGGGGTTTAGTCATTCATGGTACAGTTGGGAAAAGAGTTCCAGGGTTTTGGCTCCATGACAAGTGAAGTAATGGCAATTTAGTACCAAGTCAGGGTGGTACATGGTTTGGAAAAGTCGTTGCAGATGATGGTGTTCCCATGCTGCCCTTGTCCTTCTAGGTGATAGAGGTCACAGGTTTTGAAGATGCTATTGATGGAGCCTTGGTGACTTTCTTTATTGTAGTTTATAGATAATACACACTGCTGCGTCAGTAATGAAGAGAATGAATATTGGACATAGTGGATGGGCTGGCAATGGTGGTGATTTTCTTCAGTGTTATTTGACTAAGCAGTAGTCAGGGTATTTGAAATGTATCGTCCACAGAATAATGATGGATACTGGGACAATTGTGAGAGTTTTGTTGCTTGGTGAATTGAACAAAATCTGTAGAGTTTTCCAAAGTAAAGGATGTCCATAGATTCCAAAAGTTTCTTTCTGAGTCACTGGGTTGCTGTACGTTTGCAACTGATTCTGAAGCATCAGCCCCCCAGATAACATCCATCAGTGATTTTAATATCCCCTGCTTCATTAATGCTAACACCAATCAGTTCACCCTGCATAGCTGCTAACAGGGCAAGATTAAAGCAATTCACACTCTCAGTGACTTCATGCAAACGGTAATTGGTTGTTATTTCACAGAAGCACTATTAAAAAATGAAGTGAGACAATACGGATATTGAGGTTGTTTACTGTCTGGTAGCTAAGCTACAATAAAAGGTTTTGTTAGGTTTTTTCATATTAGAAAGAAGCACAGCTTACGTAAGGCCCAAAGCTCTCCACCTGATATCTGCATTTGTCGAGATAAAGAACCCAGACTTTAGTTGTTCCTCATTTTTCTCATCTTGCATGTTGTTTAATCTCTATTTCACTTTCCTTTAGCAACAGGAGTTCTGCTTTGTGGTATGTCAAGTATCTTCATTAGAAACAATTGCAGCAGCTTAAACAATTAGGGAAGAGTGATATACAAGCCTCACAGATTTCTGTATGAGTATTGTACAAAGGAACCTCTAACAAATATGAAAGTGCCTCCAGAATTTCCATGTATGCAGCCTTATTCCATCTACACGATGATTCAAATCAATTCACAACAAATTAATTACTTTTGAAGAGTTTTTGGTGCTACATAACAGTTATTTGTGAGAAGTAAGATTCCACAAGCTGCGTGGCCTGATCAATTCTTTTTTTCAATGGTATTACTTGGGAAAGGAATGTTTGAGCAGGAAACTGCAAGAACTCTTGTTCATCTCCAAATAATAGCATTGGACATTTGAACGTCCATTGGAACTACCAGGGCCTCCCTTTAACTCTTCATTGCCACATATAACAAATTATTCTTTCCACAATATTGATACCTTTGTTCAGACTAACCAACTGGAACAACAATAATTTGGAAAATAAAAGTGAGATATTTTGATTGTTGCTGCAGTTTACAGGGTGCATTGATGTTTCCGCAGTGATCAAGAAATGCAGCCTAGTCTTAGTCCGAGAAAACTGTGAGGCAGAAAAGCAGAAGGTTTGGTTATAAAGACAGTCCCAGGGCTGAGCTTCACCAGATGGAAGTAAGGATTGTAGAACATGTTCATAATCAGCTCCTGATTTTCTGGTTATTAAAATTAATCATGAAAACACTGGAAACATCATGTATTGAGCACTGTGATGCCTGTAGCTGATTGTACAATCTATGCTCTGAGCAAAGGCACCATGCCAGGAAAGAAACATTCCAAACTTGACAATTTAATATTCTATAAAAAATGTGTGCAGTGAAATTGAGTGCTTGGGTAGATGTTAACTAGATGTGTACAATTTGTGCTTCAAAGAGTTCAAAACAATCTGTACCCAAAAGCTTGGTTCAGTAATTTTAATAACATTGGCCATAACTGAATAGTGTTCCATGCGTGCAGAGTTAGTTATTAATACTCTTGTTAAAGCATAAAACAGTAGCCTGTTCTCTGCCATTCTTGCCACCTAATTGAGTGTCTATTGGGCAGGTTGCCATAGGAAATGTGATAAAGTATCCTTTCAGATCCTCGCCCATTTTACTGACAATCAAATTTTCCAGTTCTGGTAGATTGTGGCAGCAACCAGCATTAAACTGATGGGCATAATTAAATGGGGTGGGCACGGTATGATTTTGTTTCTCGTTACAGCCTCGTTTACCCTTAGTGGTAATCATCCCTGAACATGATGAATATGAAGAGATGTTAATCATTGAAAAAGTAGCAGAAGGTAAACGACCTTATTCTAAAGCATGCTGGGAATCTGACACCTCGGTAGATTTTTGGTCCCAAACCACAACCCATTGCCTCAATTACACCTCTCATGCAATGATATTTTCAAAGTTCAAGACACTACTTAGGCAGGGGAATGAGCTCAGCCCCCAAATGGTGATGTCATGTATTTCCAGGAAATGGGAGCTGCCTGCAGAGTGCAACAGGAAAAGGCAGGCAGCAGCCATGATGGGACCTGCTGCTACCTCACTGACACTGTGAATTGTTTTCTCCTGGATTGTATTGAGCTTGCTGTGCAATGTTGCAGTGGCATCCACCCAATGAGTCAGCAGAGTCTAAAACATTTGGAAGATTAAATCAGCCGAAGGAAATGTTATGGATGTTGTTTGAATGTTATCACTGAACCCGACTCACAATCCTGTACATCAACAACAGACATGGCAAGTGTTACAGAAAAGTTGGCTGGTTCAGATATTCTTTGGCATTTTCTTGTTCAGCTGCTGTGTTCCCAGAATACAGAGCAAATGATGTGTTTTCAATATGCACTTCACGGATGTACTTCAGAACCTTCACCTGCAAACAAGATTAAAAAAGCAATCATTACAGAATCCCTCAGAAGCTTTCACAATATTGCAATTAGATTACCTACTTCTGCAGCATCTGAATCAATATTATATGATTAGTAGTTGTTATGAATTACACATTGAAGTGGGAACCTTTATTTGCAGAAACCTGGATAATTCAATCAGGTAGTAATGGATTTTGACGATATTCGGCTGCCTATTAACTGATGTGTAACCATTGTCTTGTAATAAGTTGCATATGCAGCTCTTCATATCCAGGATAGTTCTGATTCAAGAGGATTACCACACAGCGCATTATTACATAGAAATTCATTGGGAAGAGCAGAAACTTAAAACCTACTGTTTGCTGGAGTAATTTATATCTGGATAAAACTATCACACCTGCCCCTCTACGGGTGTTCAAAAGATGTACTGGATATTTATATAATCATGTATATATAAATAACATTAAAAATGGCAATTTTTATGCTAGTGAATAGAAAAATTGTGTGAATATAAGAATATCATAAAATAAAGTCCCATAGGGCTGTGCCTGATTAGGGAGAGGTGACAGGTGGTGAGTTTAACTTGAGGGTCACCATGCCTCAGTTGTGGGGTGAGATTAAGAAGAAGGGACCTTGACAGGAACTTCAGCTGGTGCGGGAATGCTGTCAGCATCACTTTGCATCACAAACCAGCCATCCAGCCAGCTGTGCTAACTGACTTCCAGTCCTTTGTAGATCAGAGATATTACTTGTTTAAGTCTGTGTAATGTTAGAAAGCAGACAAACACGGAAGCTAACTTGCAAATAGCATGATTTAACAACAGATAAACAAAATATTAACATTTAAACTAGTTTTGATGGTGTTGGTTGAAGTGGGAATCTTAACCAGTTCTCCATTAAACTCTCTGATTTTTCTTCATGAGGTACTGTGAGATCTTTTACACCATCTGATCAAGCACCAAAGTCCGGGGGTGAAATCTTCCCAGCTGCTAAGTGACGTAGCAAGGGCAAGAATGTTGGGAGAATTGTTTGAGGTGGATAGTGAGGAATTTCCTGATGATGGAAGCAAAATGTCCCATTTTCCAACCAAGTGTTGAATGGTGAGTTGAGATTCTGGCTAGTGAGTGGTGAGAGGCAATTTGCATGTGTTAACATATTCCTTATAACATCATCTTACGTTATTGATATGAAGTTTCTCATTCTCCCACTCACCAGAGAATATGACAAGTGGGCCACCGAAAGGAGTTGGTGCATCGGTGATGAGGTGAACGTAGGAAGGTAGGGTGAGAAACATTGCTAAATCCCACAGACAAACCCTCCCTGAAACTCACCAAAATGTGACACAGCTGATTTTTGGTAAAGTTCAGCCCTTGATGTAACAAGGATCCAAAGGATAGTCCTTCCATTAAACAATACTCTGTCACTGCAACAGAAACATTTATTCTGTACTTAAGTCCTGAGAAGAACTTGAACCTATAGTCTTTTGACTCACAGGCTACTTACAACTAGGTGAACCTAATATGGAGCAGATGGAGCCTTAATTTAACAACTCATCTGAAAGATGGCACCTCTGACAGTGTAACCTTTCCTCAGTACCTCACAAAATTGTCTGTTTGGATTATGTGCTCAAATCTCTATGTTGGATTTGAACCCACATTCTTTTGACTGAGAGAATGAAATGGTGCTCCCATTTACTCAGGCTGTCATATTGAAGGATGCTTCAATGGAATGAAGGGCTTATTCTCATTTCTGATCTTTCTAAAGTTATCGTTTGTTTATAACTGAGTTCCACCGTAGTGTAAGTGGGCAAGCAGTTAGGAGTTGCTATTCTTCTGTAACCGTAAAGACTATCAGGTTTCAATATTGCTATCATTGTGCCCATTTCACATTGTTCCTTATCCCTTTTGAGGCAAAAGATGCATGTTGGATTATAAAGTGAATTTTCCAGGGGTGTAACTCACTGATCACTTGGGCAAATGACCTCAAACATTGCAGTTGACACCATAATAATTCATGTTTGAATCAACCACCATTGTTATTTCTGACCTTTGAGGTGTTAGGAAACCCAGTTGTTGGTATGATTCATCCAAAAGCAACATTATAATCTTGCTTATTTTACAACTGCCCTGTAATATATAAGTAGTCATTAAAAAAAAGTGATGTGATTGGTTATGAAACACTTCATGAAGGCTGTTTCCTGTGTGAAATATTTCATGTATCACCTTGAAAAACATTCAGCCTTTCATTTTAGCCACTGAACAAATATATATCAGAGGGATGTTTGATCCCTCTCACCTCACAGCAAGTTTCTTAATCTGCTCGGCAATACTGACAAACAAATACCCATCAAAGTCAAACCTCTGCTGAGTAGACAGGCTGTTCAAGCATAAAATAATCTCTGAAAAGCTCAGCTGGTAACCCAGTGGGGGGAATGACTCCCTGCATCATGAGAACTGCAGGCAAAGTTACTGACAGCAACTTCTAATCCTGATGAGAAAACTTGTGAGTGCAAGGCAGGAAAGTCAGAAACAAAAACAAGCTGACATTAAAAACATTCAAGGGGGTAATGAAGGGGGCCCTGATAACCTTAATCTAGTAATCATAATGATTGATTAAAATGCTCCTATTAAATGTAATACAGGCAACATGAGAGTTTCATCATGTCTCATTTGAAATGATAGCTTTGTGCAGCCAAAAGCTAAACTCACTGGCTGAAGGCTTCAACCAGGGGCCCAAAATCACAACTTCCTGACAACACTTTTTGGCAGCTGAATGCTTAAAGCTAACCTGATCATCTTAAAGGGGTGCAAATTGAGGGAACCGGTGCTAGCAGTTGTACAGGAATGGGATCTGACCTGAGAAACATTGCAGAAAGGCATATTATGAAAAATAATGGGAGACGGTATTTTGGCATGGAGAGAGAATTGGCTCATGAGCAGGAAGCAGTGAGTGGGGATAAGGAGCTCTCTTTCAGTCTGGCGACCAATGACCAGTGGAGTTCCACAGGGATTAGTGCTGGAACCACAATTGGTTACAATATATATTAATGACTTGGAGGAAGGATGTGAATATAGTGTAGCCAAATTTGCAGATAAAATATTGCAAAAATTTAGTAGGTTGCGAAATGGATGCAAATAGTTTACAGTGAGATATTGATAAGTTAAGTGGACAAACAATTGACAAATGGAATGCAGTGTAGGAAAACATGATGTTGATTTTGGAAAGGAGAGTAAAAGAACAGTATATTGTTTAAATGGAGAGAAACAGCAGAAAGCTGCCACACAAAGGGACTTGGGGGTACTTGTGCACAAAACACAGACAGCTAGCACACACGTACAACAGGGAATTAGGAAGGCTAATGGAATAATGGCCTTTATTTTAAAGGGGTTGGAATACAAGAATAGGGAAGAAGAATAGGGAAGCCTTACTGCAACTTTACAAGGTAAAAGTGAGACCATATCTGGAGTACAGTAAGCAGTTTTGGTCCTCTTATTTAAGAAAAGACATTATTTCATTGGAGGCATTTCAAAGTAGGTTCACTAGAATGATTCCTGACATGGAGGGATTGTCTTACGAGCAAAGGTTAAACAGGTTGGCACATTACTCACTGAAGTTTAGAAGAGCAAGAAGTGATCTCATTGAAACATATTGGATTCGTAAGGAGCTTGACAAAGTAAATGCTGAGAGGATGTCTCCCCCTCATGGGCGACCCTAGGGCCAAGGGCATAGGGCTGCAGATTGGAATGGAGTGTGTGTCACCAGAGTGAAATAATTGCCAGTCTGCTTGGTCAGGAGGATCTTAACCCCACTAAGGCATTCTGAAATTAGAGTAGGAAGCTCTGTCACTGTCTTAATAGCCATTACTCAAACAACACCATAAACACAAATTATCACGTAATTACACCTTGGGAAATGAATATTTTGAGACCATCATAACACAGAGAAATACATGATTAAAATGCATGTCCTTTCTTTCTGAAGTGTCAGTATGATTTAATCATTTTAATGTAATTGCTTTATGATTAAAAGTTGCTATGATACAGCAGACGATTTTATATTACTTTTTTCTATTTTCCTGTCAGTTTTTTTGGGCGCAAATCATTTAATTAAAGTAACTGGATTCTACCGGTGGTGGTAAAACAGTCACTGTCTGAAGTTAAAGTTTACAGTACGTTAAGTCAATGCATGTCAGGGTAAATATGTCAACGCATGGCTAACAAAGAAAGAGGGTGTTTCATATATGCTTTAATTTTGTAATAAATTCTTCATAAAGATGCTACGATACAATTTGCATAGATTGTAAAAATTTTGGTCCTGACACATCAATATATTCCATTATAAAAGTCACTACCTCATTTCATGTTTTTCTGAAGACATGTGGAAAGATGATAAATACATCTTGGAAGACAAACTCAAATGTATTTATTTGAATGACATCTTTCAATGAGTTGTCACATAGTTACTTGTTCTTCAGAAAATACAAACCTCATTTTGCACAAATGAATATAAATACAATCAAGAGAAAAAATAGATAGCTAGCAAATATCATCTCACATTTACTTTAATGACAATGGATGATGATTAAAATGGAATCAAAGATCAGCATGCAAAATGTAAAAGAACAATGGTTTCCTTTAAAGAAATGGTTCAGGTACCGTTGAGGTATGATCCCACAAGGGGGGGAAGGGTAAGACCCATATGATGGAAGGAAAGTTGTTAATGAAGCAGCTGAAGATGATTGGACCTCGGACACTACTCTGAGGAACTCCTGCAGTGATGTTCTGGAGCTGAGTTTACTGATCTCCAACAATCAACATCATCTTCCTTTGTGCCAGGTATGACTCCAATCAATACAACGTTTCTTGATATCATGCTCACCTTGGCTCGTGATTTCAGCTCTTCTGACCTGTTGGAACTAAGGCTCCAGTAAGATAACAGCAGAGTAGGGCTTCTGAGTCTGGGGCTCACCTGCTCCTCATCCACTCCATCTGTATTTCTTTTTATTTCTTTTCTTTACATTTCTTTTCTTCTTTCTCGCTTTTCTCTCATTTCTTTTTTTCTCTCTCTTCTCTCGTTTTTCTTTCCTTTTTATTTTGTTTTACTTACCTCTTGGTGAAGAGCTTGGTGTCATGGTGATAGCATCAAGAGACCTACCAGCATGGACTCCAGTAGGCCCAGCAATGCAGGCTCATGGGCGGAAGTGTCGGAGGCAAGTTTGAGTTCCTGGCAGTTTCTGCATCACAGGGGTCCTAGTGCCAACTCATGGCTGCTGCTGTAGAGGCGAGTTTGGGTTCCCAGTGACATGTGCTTCCAGCACACAGTGATGGAGGCTGCGGCAAAAGTGAGCTTGTGCCCAGTACAAGACTGGGCAGCATCAGCAATAGCCACGTTGGTGAGGTGGCCCTGAAGCAGACTCATGGCGGCAACGGAGTCAGGTTTGGGCCGGTGCGGTACCTGATGGCATCGATGACATCTGCATTGGCAAGGTCCAACGAGGACTTATAGTGGTGAGGGCATCAGTAGAGTGAAATGGCACCAAAACGTGGCAGTGGCAGCGGCATGTGAAGTGAACTCGTGCCTGGCCACCGGGCCCATGACGGAGCATCTAATAAGAAGGCTTGTAAAATTGAGCACTTTCTTTATTTCTTCATTTTTCTGCCTTTATATTCTATGTTTTGGTTTATTTTTCTCTGTTATAAGATGACACTGGAGAGAGACGTCACAATGCAACACTTTTCACTGTATTTTGTAACAAGATGCATGTGACAATAAATAAGTAAAATAAAACAAGATGAGATCAGGAATGGAACGTCTTTGGTGGGATTCAAACTCGGCATCAGTGCACAGATTCCTTGCCACTGTCAATGATCCCTTGATTCGCATTGCTGATGATCGAGAGGGGGCAATAATTGGTCAGGATGGACTTGTCTTTCTTTTTGTGGATAGGCCATACCGGGAAATGCTCTATTTATGGAGAAGATAGCAGCATTGTAGCTATCTGAGCAAATCTTGGCACATTCAGGTCTGGATGTAGCAAGACTGCAGAGCTGAGATCTGATCTGCTGGCTGTGGGTTTGCACAGCTCTGTCTAACACTTGCTGGTTATTCTGTTGGTACGCAAGTAGTCCTATTTTGTGGCTTCAACAGGTTGACACTTCATTTTCCGGTATGTCTGGTGCTGCTCCTGGCATGCCCTCCTGCACTCTCCATTGAACCAGGGTTATGTCTTGCCTTGATGGTAATAATATGCTGGGCCATGAGGTTGCAGATTGTGTTGGAGTGTGATTCAACTGCTGCTAATGGCCCATAGCACATCACGGATGCCCAGGCTTGAGTAGCTAGATCTGTTTAAAACCTATCCCATTTAGCACAGTGAAAGTGCCACATAACACAGTGCAGGATATCCTTAATGTGAAGATGGGACTTCACATCATAGGCAGATGCACCTGCAGCCAGCGGATTGGTAAAGATGAGGTCATGTATGTTTTTCCTTCCTGGTGTTTAATGCCATTTCTAAAAGAGAAAGTGCTAGAAAAGGTCTAAAAATTGATAGATCTCCTGGCCCCGATGGGCTACATCCTAGAGTTCTGAGGGAGGTGGCTGAAGAAATAGCGGAGGCATTGTTTGTGATCTTTCAAAAATCACTGGAGTCAGGGAAAGTCCCAGATGATTGGAAAATCACTGTTGTAATCCCCTTACGAAGTGGTTGACTCTTAACTGCCCTTCAGACAATTAGGGAGGGGCAATAAATGCTGCCCTAGGCAGCGATGTCCTTGTCCCATGCAGGTAAGTGGAGTTGAAATGCCTATCAGCCATGATTGAATGGCGGAGTGGACTCGATAGGCCAAATGGCCTAATTCCACTCCTGGTTGTCTTATGGTCTTATGAACATTGGTTGTCCCCACCCAGAATACACTCTATGGCCTGGCCACTCTCAGTGCTTCCTCCAATTAATGTTCGACATGGAAGCAGACTGAGTTATCAGCTGAGGTTGTGGTGAGCAATCAGCGGGGGGTTCCCTCACCCATGTTTGATCTGATGCCATGAGACTTCATGAAGTCCACAAAAATTGTTGAAGCCTCTCAGAACAGTTCTGTCCTGACTGTATACCATTGTGCTACCACCACTGTCTTTCCTTCCTCTGCAGATGACACAAAGCTGAGTGGGAGGGTGAGTTGTGAGGAGGATGCAGAGATGAGGTTTGGACAAGCTGAGTGAATGGGACAATTGCATGGCAGATGCAGTATAAAGTGGATTAATGTGAAGTTAACCACTTTGGGAGCAACAACAGGAAGGCAGATTATTCTCTAAATGGTTATAAATTGAGAGAGGGGAATGCGAGATTTAGATGTCCCCATGCACCTGTCACTTAAGGAAAGTGTGCAACTGGAGCAGGCAATCAAGAAGGCAAATGGTACATTGATCTCCTTGTCAAAGGAAGGAAGTGCTTGCTATAGAGGGAGTGTGGCAAAGGTTTATTGGACTGATTCCTGGGATGACAGGACTGACCTAAGAGGAAAGGGTGACTGCTTTAGGATTATATTTGCTGTAGTTCAGAATGAGGGGGGATCTCATAAAAACCTGTAAAGTTCTAACAGGGCCAGACAGGTTTGATGCAGGAAGGATGCATCCAATAGCGGGGAATCTAGAACAAAAGATTAAGCAGTCTAAGGATAAGGGGTAAACCATTTAGGACTGTGATGAGAAGAGATTTTTTCACACACAGAGTGGAAAGCCTGTGCAATTCCTTATCATGGAAAGCAGTTGAAGCCAAAACATTGTATGACTTTAAGAAGGAGTTGGATGTAGTATTTGGGGCTAAAGGGATCAAAGAATATGGAAGGGAGGTGCCTGCAAGGCTTGAAGGGCCAAATGACCTACTCATGCTCCTATTTTTTGTACGGGACAGGACCTAACCAGGGATAGTGATAGTGATTGTGATGTCCTGGGACATTGTCTGTAAAGTATGATTCTGTGAGAATGACTATGTCTGGTTGTTGCTTGACTCATCGATGGAGCAGCCCTCTCAGGCTCCCATATTTTAGCAAGAAGGACTTCACAAAGTCAACAGGACTGGATTTGCCATTATCATTTCCAGTATCTGGGTCATTGCCAAATGGTCCTCCTGGTCTCATTCCTATAATAGTTTTGATAAAACTGACTGCTTGTTAACCTATTTTAGAGGGCATTTAAGATTCAAATAAATTACCATGTGTTTGGAGTCACATGTAACCAGACCAGGAAGCACGGCAGATTTCCATGTCCATTAGAGAGCCAAATGTGTTTAATCACAATTGATAAGTTTAGACTAGCTTTGCTAATTCCAGAATTATTAATTTAATTCCACCACTCCATTAGCCTGAGCGTCCTCTTACTAGTCCAGTGACATTAGTACCACACCACCATTTCTCATAATGTCAGTAATCCAATTGTTGAAACATAACAACTGGCTCTAGTGCATTGAGGAGCCAGGGCATTCCCAGAGAATAATATAGTCTTCACTGAAAACAGTGATTGAAGGTGGGTTTAATACAAGTGAATTTGCAGCAGAATGGTTAATTCCCTTCAAGACTAACCAGTCTATTATATTACTGGAGAATACCCTTGAGTAATAAACTAAGAAAATTAAAGAAGAAGGCAGAAAGAGCTTGCTTTTATAAAAGTGCATTCCACAGTCTCTGTCTTCCCAAAGAGACTCACAATCAATGAATTACTTTGGAAATACGCCATCACTGGCATCATGTCAGCAGATGCAGCGGTCACTTTGCAGAGCCCCACAAACAGCAATCAACTAAATTGCCGGTTTTGATAACATTAGTTGAGGAGGAAATGTTGACCAGGATACTGGGATAATACCCCTGGCCTTCTTTAAATCTCAACACCTCAGGACCTTTTATGTTATGCTTGACCTTTTTGACAGGGAGACAGAGCCTTGCTTCACCATCTTATCCAAAAGTTGATTCCCCAACATTACAAGCTCTCCTGCAGTGCTCCACTAAACTGTCAGTGTTAACTATGTACCCACAACTGAAGAATGGGGTCTGGTCCCAAAGTATTTTGATTGCTACCACCTATCCAAAGACGCAAAAAGAAAATCCACTATCTGAAAGATTAATGGATAACTGATTCAACAAGCACCTTCAAAACCCCCTGGGATAAATGTTTGAAGGATAAGAAATTATTGGGATGAGAATAAAGAGTAGGAGAGTGGGACTTACTGAATTACTCTTGGAAAGCACTGTTGCCAACTCATCGAGCCAAATGGTGTCATTCAATGCTGTACTATTCTATGACCTTCCAACTTAAAGAGCAGATAATTGGGGGTCAGCTCCAGGGTGGAATCTAATTCAGAGGCTTTGACTGTTTACATGTAGAATAACAAATTTCTACCATCAATTATAGGCTGGAATCTTAAGGGTTCATTTGGTTCATATATAACCTAAACCCAGAAAAAAGTGAAAGGTTGTCATCTAATGGTGGGTTTGAATGCTTTCTAAATTAATGAAAAGAAACATGGGGTGAGCCTCAGGATGAAATCTAACTGAAAGGTTTGACAATTTCTCTGTATAATACTGAATTGTAGGCTTGAATCCAATCCCAAGGCTTAGACAATTTTATTACAGATGGACTTCAATCTAATTTCGGGGTGGAAATTAATTATTCATAAAATAATCATAACTGAGGAGTTAGTAACTCCTACTGTTATGACACACCTCTGGGGCAGGGACTCAAACCCAAGCCTTCTGCCTCAAATGCACTATCACTGCGCCACAAGAGCCCTCAACCTTGATCTTATTGAAAGGGGTCAAATCATCTACTCCTGCTCTTTATTTGTATATTCATATTCTATTGAACTACTGCTGTTTCCCCGATTTAAATTAATTACTTGACAACTGTTGCTTGACTTTCGTAATTATTGTAAATACTGTTAAATATTTAACATTTTTACAAACCATTCAACTGTATTAAATGTTCAGTCTTCTTTCACAAATCTTAAAGATTCTTTCCAATATTGTAATCATTTTCGTTAATTTCTAGATAATGTAGATGAGCTACAGAAAAAAAAAGCTTCAGTTTTGCTATTTTATGAGGATTTTAAAGCTTTCTCTTTCATTGCTTTTCAGAACTTGTCATTAATTCCTGTGAATTAAGGTTTATTTTAATTATGAGGTGATGCATTTTGGGAGGAACAACAAGAGCAAGGGAGTACACACTGAATGGTAGGATCTTAGGAAGTACAGAGGATCAGAGAGACTTTGGTGTGCATATCTATGAATCCTTTAAGGCAGCTGGACAGGGAGGCAATGTTGTTAAGAATTCATATGGGAAACTTGCCTTTATTAGTCAAGGCACTTGATACAAGAGCAAGTAGTTTATAATGAAGCTGTATGTAACAGTTGTTAGGGCACAGCTGGAGTACTTTGTGCAGTTCTGGTAGTCGCATGATAGGAAGAATGTGATTACACTAGAGACACTCCAAGAGATTAACCAGAATGTTGCTGGTTTGGAGTGATTCAGTTTGAAGTGAGTTTAGATAGACTGGAGTTATTTATCTTACAGCAGAGAAGACTGAGGGTAGAACTAATTGAGATTTACAAAGTTCTGAAGACCACTAACAGGGTAGTTAGGGAGAAACATTTCACCTTTGTACAGATTTCAATAAGCTGGGGCACAGTTTTAGGGAAAGGTGCGGGTGATTTCAGGGGGATTTGGTGGAAATAAAATCATTCAGAGGGTTGTGGGTATCTGGAACTCACTTCCTGAAAGAGAAACTTCAATACATTTAAGAATTATTTTGATGAACACTTAAAATGCCATGGCATACCAAGGTTTGGCCCAAGTGCTAGAAATGGGATTAGAATAAATATTTGATGACTAGCTCAGATATGATGGGTCAAAGGGCTTCCATCAATGATGCAAAAACTCAGACTCTAATTTTCATTTTAACTAGCAAATATTTCATCCTTCTACAAACAAACTTAACTAACACCAGGCATCCAATATTGATAGATGTATCCTTGGATTACAATTTGGATTTTTCCACTTGAAGTTTTATAGAGGCTTTGCTTGGGCTCCAACAAATTTTTCAATATTGTTCACTGCTTGTAGCGATTTGAGCTTTTAGTGTAGTCTTAAGAGTTGTCGTTGTGCCTGTGATCTTTAGGCTGTTGTTTCTGCAGAAGTTAATGGTTCTGTGCACTTTTAACATACGGAACGTTTAAAGATAAACTCACAATTTTCACACTGGAACTTTTTCCTGTCTTTTCTCCTCAAATTGCAGTAGCTTTTGTAGAATTCAAGATGTTTGCCTGGCCACAGTCATTCACCATGTGAATAACTTACATCCTGATGTCCCATAGCCTGTTCACCATCTAATAGGCACAAGTCTGGACTATGATGTAATACTTCCCACTTGCCGAGATGAGTGCAACCCTTCTGATATAATGAGCAGTGTCTTGTGCAGTAAATAAGATTTTTTTTATTGCACCGCAGCAACTATTTAAAGGTTAAATAAAGAGGGTCACCATTCATACGAAGAGAATGGAATAGGCCCATCCTAAGACCTGTCTCCAATGACATCCTGTTTTACTCTCCTGTTATATCCTCATGACATCATCACTGTGGGTGGTACTTATTGCACTCTGTCAATTATTAAACATTTCAAACCCTCTCAGCCTCATATTCAATAATATACAGGTAGAAATACTGGTTAACCATCTTTAAATCAACGATTCTATTTTATCTTGAAATTGAACAGTTTGTTTTAGGTATAACAGTTACATAAGATGACAGTCCTAATGCCTCCCTGTGAGATTTGGGGACTGGCAATTTACCCATAACTATCACAGATGCTCTTTCTGCTATCCCATTTCACACCTGCTTCTCGGTAAAATAATCTGAAAGCCTTACCCCCAGCTCTGCCCTCTTAACTTTTAATAAACAAGTTACAAAACATTGATGTTGGCCAGAGTTCAGAACAGGTCACCCCCCTTCATTTCTCCAATCTGCACTAAATTAAAGAGATAGTCTCAAAACATAACAATCTTTTAACTTCATACTTTTTTAACAGCCTAATCTGTAAAGTTAGTATACAAATTAAGAATTGATAGAGTCATAGAGTTTTACAGCTTGGAAACAGACTCTTTGGTCCAACTCGTCCTTGCTGACCAGATATCCTAAATTAATCAAGTCCCATTTGCCAGCATGTGGCCCACATCCCTCTAAATCATTCCTATTCGTGTACCTGTCCAGATGCTTTTAAAATGCTGCATTTTTACTAGCCTCCATCACTTCCTCTTGGCAGTTCATTTCATACATGCAACACCCTCTGTGTAAAAAAAGTTGCCCTTTAGGTCTTTTTAAATCTTTTGAATCCCTTTTAAATCATTCCCGTTCCATCCTAAACTTAAGCTCTCTAGTTTTGGACTTCTCTACCCTGGGAAAAAGACCTTGGCTATTTACCCTATCCATGCCCCTCATGATTTTATAAGCCTCTATAAGGTCACCCCTCAGCCTCTGACGCTCCAGGGAAAACCACCACAGCCTATTCAGCCTCTCCCTATAGCTCAAACCTTCCAACCCTGACAACATCCTTGTAAATCTCTTCTGAATCCTTTCAAGTTTAATAACATACTTCCTATAGCAGGGAGACTGGAGTTGAATGCAGTATTCCAAAAATGGCCTAACCAATGTCCTGTAGGACATATTTGTGGCAAAACTTTCAGTATTAATTTCCACGATAAATAAGATAAGATAAACAAGATAAAGCAAGAAAGATAAACTGAACTTCCTGTTGTAAACAGGTCAAGGCAACTGGTGAAAATTATTTTTATCATTTTAAAAATAGCAAAATGCAACACTAAAGTGTAGATGTATGAAAGACTGTACTAATTGAAAAATAGTCTGAGCAGTTTTATCCTCTGCATAGAATTCACAGTTAACTGAGTGCATGTAGACTAAATGGTTGAATTTATTACAGGATTTTTGTTAAACTACATCAAGTAATCTTCTGCCAAACAGATCTTGCAGAACAAATATAGGAGGACAGTAAATTTCTTTACTGACTACTGATAAAGCAGAACAAATCATTAATTTTAGCAGGGTTGTTCAGGTAAATTCAGCAGACACCAACAGATTTGCACTAATTTATGGTTGAGCAAGTTGGCAATAAAATCAGTCTATAATTTATATTAATGTCTGTCTGCAGTTATCTGGCCCATTTCTGTCCAATTGAAATACTGCCTTCCGCCCTAATAGCTCTGAATGCTTCATTCAAGGTGCTATAATTGCTATCCTCACATAAACTGACAGATTTTTTAAAGATTGAAAGCCTACCAGCTGTGAAGTTTAAAAAAAACTGTTCCCAAATTACAAGAAGGTGTATTTTATTATTGTAAAAAATTGCAGCAGTTTCCACAAAGTTTCTGCGGTCAACCAAAGTTACGGCAGTCAATCAGGAGAAACCCAGCCCCTCCCTCACCAACACCCCCATTCTCCCTCCAACCCCAGAGATTCAGCTCCATGCTCTGAGTGGAGATTGAATTAATATTGGTTGAGATATAGACATTAAAGCTGCAATACTTAGCATTAATTGTCAATGTTAAACTGCCAAGAGATTCAAGCCCACTGTCTGAATCTTACAGTCATGCACTGTGATGCTGAGAAAAAGTAATTGTGCAATAATAAAGTTATTCAAGCATCAAGGGCAGTATTATTTCCATAACATTAAGTATTTCATTTAGTCATTTATTTATAAAGTACAGTTTTATCTAATATAGATCCTCACATATTTATCTCAATATTCTGTTATTCACTCGCTTTATCTAACTTCTTAACTTCTTACTTTTTATTCTACTATATTTTTTAAAATTAGACATACATTGCAGAATTATATAATCTTTTTCCTCCTTTATTCATAACTGTAGAATTGGTTTATCTTTCTCTTCCAATTACCTGTTTTAGAAGTGCAACAACTTGGTTTTAAACTGTTACTAAATAGCAAATAGGGACAGAAAATAGGAAACAGAAGGTTAGTTAGCTTAACATCTGTTACTAGGGAAATGATAAAAACCATTATTAAGGTGGTAGAGCCATCTTTTTGTAAAAGAATCCTCACTTGAGAATATGTTTTGCTCCTTTTGCCAAGGTTTTACCTCCTCTCCATCCACTTCATCTCATCTGCCTCATCTCCCCACAGGCTTGAAGTCCTGCCAAAACTATCACCTTGTGAATCAGCTGGTTGTCAAGGGTTGTTGCTCTCTCATTAAATTGGACTTTAGCCTGCTGCCCACCAATTCTGGACAGGAAACTGACTGGATGAGGTCCAGTATTTACCATATCATAGAATCTTTACAGTGCAGAAAGAGACCATTCAGCCCATCCAGTTTTCATCTACCCTCTGAATAGCATTTTACCCCATAACCTCACATGGGCTTTTTACCACGGCAAATCCATTGTACCTGTACATTGTTGTTTTGTGGGAGGAAACCGAATCACCTGGCAGAGACCCACACAAACAAGGGAGAACATGCAAACTCCACACAGACAGTCACTCAAGTCCCTGCTGCTGTGAGGCAGCAGTACTAACCACTGAGTCACCATGGCACTCTTCAGAATACTTTCCTTCACACCTTAGCCCTGCCCAAACAATTCATACTCGTGTTAAAGTCAGAACTGCTACTTTTAGTCTGGTGTTCCATTTTATTTCTTGGAATTTAATCTCTTTGTTCGTTGATTTTTAAAGCAACATTAAATTTATTTTATACATTTCTCAATATTACTCTTTTTGCCCTTCTTCTTTTGTGCTATTTTCATTTTAAAATTGTGACATTTTTTCCTTTCATTTTGGTATAAATTTTAGCTGCTTAAGAAGAAAATTGTATCTTGCTGTTTCTCCTCTGTGACATTTCTCACTTATTCTCTCTTTTCACTCAAGAACAACCTTCGACAATTTGAGTTTCAGCCATTTTCCTTTCCTTTTCGCATTCTTCTGCGGTTGCTGCAAAATCCAAAATAAAGTTATTCTTGGATCTTTGGCATTTAAACATTTCCCGGGCTGTAACGTTTGACAGTAATGAGCTCACTACTAAAAACCAGAATAAGTACATTCCCTTCCTGATCCACCAGTCTATCACAAAGCACACCGACAGGATAGTACTTTTTTGATTATATCTCCTCTTCAGAAGCCATCGTTCTATTTTAATTATTCATAACCACAGCATTTCTTTTCCTGAATTGTACTCCCTGGGGATCATTTTAATTTTGAGTGCTCATATAAAATGGGTTTGACTTTCCTTTCTGTTCCATTTAAAGGGAGAGGGGTTTACAGACAAACACAGTGTCAGCCTCCCACTTCCATCACTGTTCCTAACTCCTCTGGACTTCCAAACCTACCATTGACCCCTGACCAATTCTGGCCATCTACCTGACCAGTGAATTCCCTCTCATAGCCTGCCTGATGGCTACTTGCCTTATCATGCCACCCAATTTTAATTTATTCTTTCACCCTAGCAGGCAGCAGTGGTTTGGGCCTGAACTGGCAGCACGCACATTAACGGACCATTTTCTGCATGGACCACTTCAAACTTCAATTGAATTAAACATAGGACAGCCTATGTGCAAAGCCTTAAAAGACTCATACAGCAAAAAAAACCCCACAGAATTAGATGATGCACTGAAGTCTACTGAAGTTTTAAGTGGGTATCTTAACTAATGAGTAATGATACAGTTGGGAAAACTGAGACCACTAAATTTGTGCTTTTCAGGATTTTGTTTGATTTTATCATGAGGGGAATTTCTTTTCCTCCTCCACAGTCTGTAATCTTCTTCCACCTCGAGAGACTGATTGAATGACTTCCTTTCAGCTCTTTGTCGATGCTATTTGAAACTAGCTGCCAGGCAATATGTGAGAGGTAGCTGAGGGATTCCAATTTTCACTCCTAGTGTGGAAGTGACCTGGCCTTCATTCAATGCTTCCTCCCAAAAGGACAGCTGACAATGAATGTGAGGAATTGTCTGTATGAATCTGTATCCCTCCTGGGCAAAATGCTGCCCCTTTAATCAACTGTGTCACCAGATCACCCACAATCAAAAATCTTTTAAGACCAGCACAGAAATCTGCAGTTTATTCTTCTTTTATGAACAGTTAACTTCTTTTTATTAAAATACATCGGATAGAATTATGTGTTAACAGAACAATAAAGTAATTAAAGCTGCATTAGCAAAATTTCCAATGAACTGATTCTGTTCACTGGGCTGCATGCCAATAAAGTAACAGTGATGGCCTGTAATTGAATTTTGTTACTACTCTTGTCTATGTAAAGTGCAGCAGGCAGAAGAAACAGTGCAGAGAGGAGGAAGAGATAAGCTCATCTGTCAAGAAAAATTTTGCTCAGATGTAAGAAAGCCCCTGTAGGAGGAATTGTGTCTCACATTTTGATCTCATAAGACATTCTGGGAAATATTCCACTTCTGAAATGTGATTAAAATAAATGGCTACATGTTCTGCATTGAAATAAACTGACAATGACTAGAAGTAAAATTGTTACAGGACAACCACTTGATGCATTTGGCAATATGGAAAGAGAGAGAGAGATATACTGTAAATGTGACTGATGTCAAAGGAATATGAAGATGTATCCTTATGTAATAAAACTGAATGACTCAATCATTAGAACTTATTACCTCGGGAGGAAGATTACATGTCAGAAAGGCGATGTTCAAGATGAAATCATGTTTACACCCAAATGATGTTTGTAGTTGAAACATTCTATAATATTTTAAATGTAACACATGCCGGTTTTGAGACACTACTTAAAACATTCCCTTTAACTTTTTCTCTCATCAGTCCCAGATACAATATTAGAACTGATAACAGAAATGAAATTTTAATGAACAATAAAGACAGCTTGACATGCAACCATTCAGCTAAATCTGGCTTTTTTTTTGTATATAAATGATTCTTATTTCTCAGATCATTTCAACTCAGTATCAACATTATAATTATACCTACGGCACCAACTGCTTTTATTATCGCATGTAAATTTAATCATTAAGACAGGACCAGACTGAATGCACTGCATGGGTAGCTTTAGGATTAGAATGGGCATACAAACATCCAAATTTGGAAAATAAGTTGACTATTTGGTCCCTCAAGGTTGCTACACCATTCAATAAGAAATCACAGCTGATTTGTTTGTGTTTTGAATTCCCATTCACCCTTGATTCTAACTATCTCTGTCTTATAGCATGGCAGTTTCTGATTAAAAAAAATCAGAAATTCTGGATTCTTGAATAGAATAATAAATACAGCGGGAAGACACATGTCTACATGCATCCCCTCTGGTGAACGGGCCCAGTGTGCAATTGGAGCATCCAAATATAGCTGCAAAGGATCCCAAAGGACATTTGGAATAGGAAATATATATATATTAAATATGTATGTATTTGGCTTTAAATGATGAATAACAGGTGGGGTTGATGAATTAGAACCTTAAAACTGAAACTTTCAAATTATTCGCTAAAGAATTCGGGAATTATGTCCTATTACAATAGTCGAACATCAGTCACCTTGGAGACTTCATTAAATGTTTTCAAGAGGTACTACAGCAAAAACAACTTATGATGCCAGGCTGCTTTCAGGAGTTCTTCACTGCTTAGTTATTCAGCAACCAGCATGATTTAGAAGATCACATACAGTATAGCATATGGCAAGCTTCTTTCTAATTCACCATCTCAGCTAACCTGTGTAAACTTTCCATTTATCTTCAGCTTTCAGACATAAATCTTCCAAGAAAACTGGAAATCAATTCAATGCATCTGTATATCCTATGATGTAAAAGCCATACACTTTCCATGCCAAACCTTTGAACCTGGAGTGAATGTCTAAATATCAGAAACATGACAATGAAAAATCAGAGCGATCTCGGTGTCCATGTACATAGATCCCTGAGAGTTGCCACTCAGACTGATAGGTTTGTTAAAAAGTCATACAGTGTGTTAGCTTTTATTGGTAGAAGGATTGAGTTTCGGAGCCACGAGATTATGCTGCAGCTGTACAAAACTCTGGTGCGGCTGCAGTTGGAGTATTGCATACAGTTCTGCTCACCACGTTATCGGAAGGATGTGGAAGCTTTGGAAAAGTTTCAGAGGAGATTTCCTAGGATGCTGCCTGGTATGGAGGGAAGGTCTTATGAGGAAAGGCTGAGAGACTTGAGGCTGTTTTCGTTAGAGAGAAGAAGGTTGAGAGGTGACTTCATAGTGACATACATGTTGATCAAAAGATTAGATAGGGTGGACAGCGATAGTGATGGCTAGCACGAGGGCACATAACTTTAAATTGAGGGGTGACAGATATAGGACAGATGTCAGAGGTAGTCTCTTTACTCAGAGAGTAGTAGGGGCAGGGAATGCACTGCATGCAACAGTAGTAGACTCGCCAACTTTAAGGACATTTAAATGGTCATTGGATAAAGATATGGATGAAAATGGAATAGTGTAGGGTCTCAGACTGGTTCCATAGGTTGGCGCAACATTGAGGGCCGAAACTGCGCTGTAATGCTCTATATGACTGACTCATTAAATTACGAAAGCTTTGGTGCCATTAATGGGTTCAGATGGCCACTCAAATCACACTCTTACTTCTAAACCTCTCTACACTTTAAGCTGGGGATAGACTATCCAAACACACAAACTAGGAGCAAAGGTAGGCCATTTGGCTCCTCAAGGCTGCTCCACCATTCAATAAGATTGAGGCAGATCTGTTTGTGTTTTGAATTCTACATTCCCATCAACTCTTGATTCCATGATTCCCTTGCTGAAATAGAATCTATCAATTCCTGTCTTAAAAATATTCAGTGATCCTGCTGAATATTGCTGTCTGAGGCAGAGTTCCAAAGTCACAAAACCCTCTGTGCTCTGAAAGCTCAAATAAACCTGTTGGTCTATAACCCGGTGTCTTGCAACTCCTGACTTTGTCCACCCCAGGCCAACACCAGAACCTCCACATTGTACCTAATTTTAAAACAGTACCCTTGACCTCCAAACTGAAACACAAGAGCAAACATCCTTTCTGCATCCACCTTGACAAGTTTGTTCAAGGTCTATATATAATAGCTCACTCACTCTTTTAAAGTCCAGTGGAAATAAGCCCAGTCTCAGCAACCTCCCCTCATAAAACTACCAGTTCATTCCAGGTATCAACCTGGAATGAACTGGTAGTTTTATGCTGAACTTGGACTTCCAAAAGACATTTGATAATGTGCCATAAAAAGGCTTTTACACGAAGTAGGAACTCAAATACTTTTGGAGTATAGTGTGCAATTCTGGTCTCCCTCCAATGTGAAAGATGTTGTGAAACTTGAATGGGTTCAGAAAATATTTAAGAGGTTTGGAGGGTTTGAGCTATAGGGAGAGGCTGAATAGGCTGGGGCTATTTTCCCTGGAGTGTAGTAGGCTGAGGGATGGCCATTTAGGGGCATGGATAGGGTAAATAGCCAAGGTCTTTTCCCCAGGTTGGGGGGAGTCCAAAATTAGAGGGCATAGCTTTAAGGTGAGAGGAGAAAGATTTAAAAGGGACCTAAAGGGCAAGATTTTCATACAGAGTGTGGTTCATGTATAGAATGAGCTGCCAGAGGAAGTGATAGAGGTTGGTACAATTATAAGATTTAAAAGGCATCTAGATGGGTAAATGAATAGGAAGGGTTTAGATCGATATGGGCCAAATGCTGTCAAATGGGACTGTAATTATATAGCATATCTGGTCAGCATGGACGAGTTGGACCAAAGGGTCTGTTTCCATGTTGTATATCTCTCTGATTCTGTGACTATATGGTATAGTGGTAACATATGAGCACAGTCAGAAGATTGGCCAACTGGCAGAAAGCAGAGAGCATGCAGAAATGGATCTTTTCCTGATTGCAGAGTGTGATGAGTAGAGTCCTGCAGGGGTCTGTGTTGAGGCGTCAGCTTTTTACAAGTTACGTCAATGATTTAGATGGGGGGAGTGAAGGCATGGAAGCCAAATTTGCATATTACATAAACATAGATTGGAAAGGATATTGTGAAGAGGACATGAGGAGATTACACACAAATGTGAAAGGTTGAATGAATGGGAAAATATCTACAGATGGCGTATAGTATGGAATTGTGAAGTTGTTCAGTATGGCAGGAAGAATAAAGGAAAGCACAGTATTCTTAACTGGAGAAAAAATTCAGAATTTTTAAGTGTAGCGAGATCTAAATGTCTTAAGATATGAGTGATTAAATATCAGTTTTATTTGAGGAAGAATATAAATACATGGGAGCTAGTGCAGAGAAAGTTTACTATTTGCTATTTTCAGCGAAGAACAAAGATTCTCAGAAGGGGAAAAACCAATTATGGTTAACCAGGAAAGTTAAGGATAGTACCAAATTGAAGGTAAAATCATACAATGTGACAAAGAATCAAGGCGAACCAGAGAATTGAGAAAATACAAAAACCAAAAAAATGATGACCAAAAGAATAATTTAAAAGACAGGCAAAAAATACATTTTGAGAGAAGTGAATATACAATCATCAAGTTTGTGCATGAAACAAAAATAAGCAGGAGGGCAAGTAATGATGATGCTATAAAGAGCTTACAGTTCATTTACAATAGCACCTCGACTTATAAACTTAATCCGTTCCAGGACCCGGACTGAATCAATTTTTCCCATTGTTCGGATAGCGTAAGAATGCTTGGACGTAGCAACGAACGCTGTTCACAGCACACGCACCAAAGACGAACTGAATGAGATCACGCGGGGCCCGAGAGCTTTTGCGTTCAACAAGCGTGTAGCAAAGCAGAACAATGAAACCACGTGGTCGCACACGGGCTTTTTGCGTTAGTACCTTCGCTCGTACCTTGAATTTCGTACGTACGTTGAAGCAAAAGTTTACGTACAATCCTGTTCGTAAACCGATTTGTTCGTGAACGGGGTCATTCGTATGTCGAGGCACTACTGTACAATGCTATACATTGTTTTAAATGCAGCACAATACAGGGCCTGACCTGATCAAACAATGGGAAGAGCAGATGTGGACAGCTTCATTTTGGCTGATTGGTGGCTCTATGCAAACAAAGCCCTTTAAAACTGTAGGAATATTGTCCTGACACCCAGTACATCTGCAGAACTACCTGGCAAGGCTGCTTCAGTAAGCCTGGTGCTGTTGAGATGACCCTGTTTATAGTGTCATTAAATTCACCAGATCAATTTCAACAAATAACATTGCAACTATGCATGACTTGAAATCATGATTTGCAAACCTTGTTTCTTATGTCCTAAACTCCCTATTGCTACCGTCACCGTTAAGTATTTCACCAATTATATTCAATGCTACTGCCCAGCATCTGTTGTTTCATATTAGGCAGGAAATTACTTATATTTATGTATAATTTTGTAAATAGCAATCAGAAACTATTAAGTACTCTTCATGTTTATAATGAATCACCTTTAAGAGCGGTGACTGCTGTTAAAAAGGAAATTACTGTGACCATTTAACACACAGAGAGTTCTTTATTGAAGATGTGCACTCATCGAGGAAGGAATACTGCCTGCATTATCAGAAAGACTGCTTCCTCCTTTTGATTAAAATTACATGTTTATTTTAGACATTCTCCTGAACCACAGGACAGATAGAGAGGACCTGAATTCAGCATTCCTTGTAAATGGTGGCACTTCAAACAAAACAGCATCTTTTGGTACCATGATGGAATGCCAAATTGAACTCAAAGACTATGACGGGGTATAATTTCTGAGACAATTGGAAGCTAATATACCAGTTTCTTGGATCTACAGAAAAGATCAAGAAAGTGGTCGAGGGAAAGCAGTAGCCTCAGTAATGAAGGAAATCACTTCAATGATAAAAGAGGATATATTTAGAGGTAAGTAGATGGTCAAAATTTTATAGGTAAAACTAGAAAGAGAAAGTGAACTAACATCATCATGGGAGTTGTGTTCTAAACAGTAGCAACTTATAGATTGCATAAAAGCAGACATTATACAAACATGAAGCACAACAATGTTGTTTGGATTTTAGTTTCCATGTTGATTGGAGGAAGCAGATTGGGAAATGTCAGTAAAATAGTGAATTTTTTGAGTGTGATTCACACAGTTTTCTGCAACAATGTGTTCTGCATCCGCCAAGGAGGTTGGCCATAATTAATTTACTGATCAGCAACAAGCCAGATTTACTTAATAGCGCAACAGTGTCTGCATGTTTTACTGATGAGAAAATGAGGTCTGCAGATGCTGGAGATCAGAGATGGAAATGTGTTGCTGGAGAAGCGCAGCAGGTAAGGCAGCATCTAGGGAACAGGAGAATCGACGTTTCGGGCATTAGCCCTTCTTCCTGAAGAAGGGCTAATGCCCGAAACGTCGATTCTCCTGTTCCCTAGATGCTGCCTGACCTGCTGCGCTTCTCCAGCAACACATTTCCATGTTTTACTGATGAGCAATCATACAATGTTCAATTCTGTCTGATGTTCAAAAGGAAGAAATGTGAAACAGTTACTTAAGTCTCAAAATTTCATAAGTCTGAATTCAATGAGGAGGAGATGGGGGGAGCATTCTGATGGGCAAGATGACAGAAAATCAGCGTGACATGTTCAGGAAAGAATTTAATGTAATATGGAAGAAGTTTATAAAAGTTAGTGACCCGATTAAGAAATTGACTGAGCAACAGGAGACAAAGAGTAAGCATAATGGGGCCAATAGTCTAATTAATAAAATGCGACCAGTGGTGTCCCACAAGGATTGGTTATAGGGCCTCAACTATTCATCATATTTATTACATTTAAATGTTGGGATAGAAAACTTCATGCCCAAATTTGCCAGCGGCACAAAGGATGTAAGCAGTGTGTATGGTAGCACAAAAGTACCAAGCAATATTGATAGATTGGTGAAAATACAAACTGTGACAAATGGAATTCAGTACATACAAATGCAAATCAATTCAATTTGGATCTAAAAGGGATAAAACAAGGCAATGTTTGAAATGGTGAAAAGCTAGAAACATTTTATAGAAATTTGGATTTCCAGGTGTATTGATCAATAAATTTCATGATCAGATCTCAAAAGGACAATGGTTCAACCTCCAGCAATTTCAGACAAGGTACCATGGAAGGAGGAAGAGATGACAGACTGTTAGAGGATCGAACCAGGCTGTCCTGGACAAAATATCCCTTTCTAAATACTTTCAGGAAAGGGAAGGGGAAGATGTGTTTGATGGTGGCGTCCTACTAGAGGTGAGGGAAATATCAAAAGACAGCCTTTTGAATATGAAGGCTGGCAGCTTGGAAAATGCAATCATATTAACGTGGTTACCTTGGCAAGGGCACTTGCCCATTGACCTCCTCCTTTTCATTGACCAAGGTCCAAAGCAAACTTCCCAGGTGAAGCAGCAATTTACTTGTGCAATGTTCATTCCAGTCTACAGTAATTAATGTCTATGCTGTTCACAATGCAGCCTCCCCTATACTGTCGAGATGAAAAACACACTGGGTAACTGCTTTGTGGGGCACCTCTGCTCAGTCCACAATTGAGACTCTGAATGTGCAATCATTTGCTACTTCAATTTACCATCTTGCTCTAGTGGTCACATTTCTCTCTCAGATCTGCTGTGAAGGCCATTGCAAACTGGAGGAACTTCATTTTCTGTTAACGCATTTTGCAGCCTCCTGGACTCAACACTGAGTTTAACAGCTTCAGACTATGCATCTGTACTTAGCTTTGATTACACCTCCCACCCCACCCAATATTTTGTGTGTATGATTTTGCTTTCAGCAGAATTGACCTACATTATGCTTTTAATGTTTGCACTTGTTCTTTGTTCCTTCTTTACAAGCATTCTCACTCCCTTTGTCCTTTGTTTTATGATACCAGTAGTCTCTAATTTCCTGCAGCTCCTAATCTTACCCTGCTTTCCTTTCCGTTCCAAATGATCCTGTTGACCTACTTCTACAGCATTAAACTGACTACTTTCCCTATCCCTCCAGTTCAGAAAAGGTGTTACCTTCGACTTGAAATGTCTGCTTCCTACAAATATTGCCAGACCTGCTGCGTTTCTCCAAAGCTTACTGATTTTATTTCAGAATTTCAGCAAATGCATTATTTTGTCTTTGCTTACTAGTATGATACCTTGATCCAAATCACTAAATTACAAAAAGAAACACACTAACTTGGGTTTTATTTGTTTATGTTTGGAAGATTAAGAAACTTGAAAGGATTCAGAAAAGATATGCAAGGATGTTGCCAGGGTTCGAGGACTTGAGCTATAGGGAGAGTTTGAATAGCCTGCTTTCCCTGGAGCGTTGGAGGCTGAGGGGTGACCTTATAGAGGTTTATAAAATCATGAGGGGCATGGATACGGTAAATAGACAAGGTCTTTTCCCTGAGGTGGGGGAGTCAAGAACTAGACAGCATAGGTTTAGGGTGAAGAGGGGAAAGATGTAAAAGAGACCTAAGAGGCAACATTTTCATGCAGAAGGTGGTACGTTTATGGAATGAGCTACCAGAGGAAGTGGTGGAGGCTGATACAATTACAGCATTTAAAAGGCATCTGGATGGGTATATGAATAGGAAGGGTTTGGAGAGATATGGGCCGGGTGCTGGCAGGTGGGACTAGATTGGGTTGGGATATCTGGTCGGCACGGACAAATTGGACCGAAGGGTCTGTTTCTGTGCCGTACATCTCTATGACTATGACCCTAAGATATTAATTGGGCAGGCAGTTAGAAAGATGCAGGTCCTTGGACTCCTCCATCGCCAGACCATGGCAACACGACGGTTGGAGGAAGAGCGCCGCTTATGCCCTAAACATCGATTCTCCTGTTCCTTGGATGCTGCCTGACCTGCTGCGCATTTTCAGCAACACATTTTCAGCTCTGATCTCCAGCATCTGCAGCCCTCACTTTCTCTTAGTTAGAAAGAAAAACTTATTTCAGATGACTTGAACTTAAATCAGATGAGGCATCATCTAAAAATTAGAGTTAGATTATTCAGGAATGAAATGAAGGAATACTTGTACACAAACAAGTCCATATCAAGTCTGGTCTGCATATGAATCTAATCTGGTTGACTTTTAACTGGCCTGTGAAACAGCCTAAGAAAACACTCACTCGGTTGTACCAAACTGGTCTAAAAATAAATAAAACTGAAAAAAACCCCACAAGACATCAACCTAGGCATCCGAAATGAATTTCTCAGTCTTAGCTCTGTCGACCTTGAAAAGTCCACCATGTCAACATCTGGAGGCTGGTGCCAAAATTACAAGAGTTGTCAAGCAATGGCCTAATATAGTCATACTCAGGGAAGCATACCTTACACACAACATCCTAGACAACAACATCACTATCGCTGTTATGTCCTATTCCATTGGCAGGACAGACCCAACAAAGGTGGTATATAGCCAGAGTGAGTTGCTGCAATATTCCTCAAAATTCACTTCAGACCCCATGACATCACATGGCATCATCTCATGAGCAAAGAAACTTCCTGTAGATTACCATGTACTGTCCTGACTTGGCTGATGAAACAGCACTCATCCATGTAGAAACTACTTGGTGAAGGAGTGCCAAGAGCGCAGAATTTCTATTGTCCACCACCTGGAATGCATCAGTAGCACCAACACTGACCAAGCTGGTCGGGTCTGAAAAGACACAGGCTACTAAACTGTGTCTGCAGCAGATGGTGAGGGTAAATATATTTCATCACATTGGAGACACTGGATACTGCAAAAGCTATGAGCCCTGACAACATTCTGGCAACTGTACTGTAGACTTGTGCTCCAGAACTTGCTGCTCCCCGAGCCAAGCTGCTCCAGTACAGGTAGTACATGGACCTACCTGGCAAAGTGGAAAAATGCCCAGAAAGACCACTCCATCTGTCCTTCCTCAATCTGTAAAGTGATAGAATGGGTCATCAACAGTCCTACAGCACTTACCTGGCATTAACCTGCTCAATGATGCCCAGTTTGGATTCTCAGCTTCTGACCTATTATAACCTAGATTCAAACATGGTCAAAAGAATTAAACACTAGACTGTGGGTGAAAGAAACTGTCCTTGCCACAAATGCTACATTTGATTGTGCTATGAAAATGCTTTGGCAAAACTGGAATCACTGAGTATCAAGGGGCAAACTCTCTGCTGGTTGGAGTCATGCCTGGCACAAAGGAAGATAGATGTGGAGATTGGACATCTCAGTTCGAGGACATCTCTGCAGAAGTTCCTCAGGGTGCTGTCTTTGGCCCAACCATCTTCAGTAGCTCCATCAATGAGCTTCCCTTCATCATAAGGTCAGAATTGGGGATGTTCGCTGATGATTGCACAGTGCTCACCACCATTCACAACTCCTCAGATACTGAAGTAGTCTACATCCAGACTAATATTCAGGCTTGGGCTGACAAGTGGCAAGTAACATTCGTGCTACACAAATGCCAGGCAATAACTGTTTCCAGTAAGAAAGAATCTAACCATCACCCTTAACATTCAATGATATTGCCATCAATGAACCCCCATTGTCAACATCCTGCGGGTATCATTGTCCAGAAATTTAGCCAGACTAACTCAATGATGCCCTTTGATAAATACTATAGTTACAAAGGCAATACAGGAGTTTGGAATCCTGCAGTTAGAAACTTACTTTCTGACCCTCCATAGCCATGTGGCTCCAACAACACTCAAGAAGGTTGACATCATTCAGCACAAATCAGCCCGCTTGATTGACAACACATCCATAAGAACCCATTCCCTCTACCACTGACACGCAGTGGCAGCAGTGTGTACTATCTGCAAGATATACTGCAGATATTCACCAAGGCTCCTCAGACTCACCTTCCAAACCCATGACCACTCCATATAGAAGGATAATGGCAGAAGATAAATGGTTACAGCACCACCTGCAAATTGCCCTCCAAGCCGCACACCATCCTGACTTGGAAATATTTTGCCATTCCTTCACCATCATTGGGTCATAATTATGAATCGCCCTCCCTAACAGCTGGTTTACCTACACCAAATGGACTGCAGCAGTCCGAGAAGTCTGCTTCCCAAACTCTTCTGAGAGCAGTTGGAGATGGGTAAGAAATATTGACCCAACCAGCAATGCCTCATCCTCTGACTTTATAAAAGGAGAAAAGTTCAGAGTTTTCTTTCACAAATGGGAACTGTCGCACAATAAACTGTAAATTTTTAATTTGAGATAGACACATTTTGCTGGCAATTCAGTTGAGGAATATTGAGCAAAAGGCAGGGATATGGAATCAGCCAAGATTTCATTGAATTGATGGGACAGGTTCCAGCGGCTAAATCAACTCCCCTCCCCCCACTCTTCTCCATTCATATGTTCCATATGCATATCCAAATTTTTGGTTGGGGGGACGGGGTTACAAAATATATGATGTTTAGATTGAAGGGCAAAAATAAATGAACAAAGTAAAGTCAACATGACCTGCTGCTCTTTCAGCATTAAAACCTCCCACTTTAATGCAGTTACATTGTACTGGACTATTGAGGGTAACAGAATCTTAAACACAAAGGAAAACCTAAAGGGCATGCTTTCAGCAAAAAGGTCATTTTCCCTCCTGTATAATTTAAAAATGAAAAGCTTGCAATTTTACAATTCACTTTGCCAGAGTAAACTCCACTTATACACCCATTAAGCTTCACCATGTTCGTCCACCTTTTGCACTCAATGCTGCTTTGACATCGTCAGATAATGAAGTAGGCAATATGCATCTCAGAATGTGTCCATTTGCAACCTCGACAGGCTGCATTCATTTCAGTGGAAGTATATGTTTTTTCTCCTCTGAATCAGCATCAAAGAAAGGCAGGATATATTTCCAGTTAGGCCATGAAGCTAGATCAGCATGTATCCATAATCTAAGACATTTGTAGCAGATCTGGGTTATCACAGAAACTAAAAGTGGGAGCGCTCAAAGAGTCGAATTCATTCCATAATCAGAATAGGAATGTGCAAGACTGCTGTATGAAAAATAAACAGCATCTTGCGCAAAAGTTAGTTTTCTTGTGACTTTGGAAGGATGTTAAGGATGTAATTTGGAGGGATTTCTCAGTCTTATCTAATCTATGCTATACTTTGATATAGTACTGTATACTCTGGAGTTGACTTTACATGTTCCAATATCTATTACTGCCATTTTTCAATGTGATTCATTCAAAAACGTGATTCATTAAATAGCTCATGAAAAATAATACAATAATAAATCCACATTATGTTTTGCCTGGAAAACACTGTCAGAGAGAAAGCACTTTTATTTTCCTGTTGGGCATTATTGAAACTAATTCTGAAATGCTTACAAGATGTTTCAAAGACCGTTGTCTTGGGAACCGCTGTATAGGAAACATAGCAGCTGTGTTAGGTCAGCTGGTTCTCTAACAGATGAATAAAACAAACATAATATACAGAAGTATGCTGAAGGCATGAATTTATTTGGGTAATAATTAAGTCTTTTAAGGAGTCACTGTCTCTCTGTCAATATTATCAAACAGAATTAATTCCTGAAGCTGTTGAGACCATATGTTTGTTGATCACAAAGTTTGTGGCATTGATCAAAATGATATCTGTAAACGTTCATGATATACTTTCAGTTTTATTAAAGGACATTTTTTGCTCTAAGTAACATTTCAACGACAATGTGCTTAGTAAGACAATGATGTCATGGCACCAAAGCTAATGTAGTTGACGTTGTGTGAACCAAATATTTGAAAGGCTGACCTAACAAATATTTACCGAGCTAAGATGATTTACGGAGGTTCTATATTTTTTATTCTTTTTAATTGCCACAATACCACAATGTACAACTAGAGGCAACTTTGCATAGGGACATAAGTTCAAAACTGAATAAAGTGAATTCAGTATTTATCATATCCTTTGAATATCAAGAATCTATTCATGTGTGAGCCAATTATGTCTGAACATCTTACTCATCTCCAATATGGGATTTGTCCGATGGAAATCAAAGGCTTCCATTTCCTCACCCTGCATTCCCTGCGAGTGCTGCTCATTGTAAGGCTCAGTAAGAGCTAATTGTTTGCATCTCGAAACATTCCAAGTTATTTTCCACAATGAAGAACTGCTTAGCTTGCAGTAATAACTATAATTTGAGTGTACAATTATAATATTCACGAGAGCTAATCAATAAACCTGCTGATCTATGGTTTAGCAGCATAAAATGACCATGAGAGTAGCTTTTTTGGTGTTCGACCATGGTAAACATCCTGAAGGGAACATGGCAGACCATAGGGCCTATCAGTCAACTTCATGTAATATACTTGGAAGTGACCCACTGACTTATACTTTGCACCTGATAATGTTGTAATAGTATAGTTAAAGTCTGAATTCAATGTTAGGGCCAGGTTGTGCCCAGGCATTCTCTTCCTTTGAATCAGTTCAGGTTTCACATTTAATTAGTGCTCCAAGATTAGCATAACCACAAATTAATTTCAGCTTTTCCTATTTTGGAGTATAAAAATTCAACAAGACCAGACTGAAATTCTAAACTTCCTTAGCTATAATGGAGTGGTTTGTGAACTTATGGCCCAAGAATGAAATGATCACTGCACACACTTGTCCACATTAGTCCAGTCAACTTTCATTTTCATACTGAGAAATGGGCAGGTTCTGCAACAAGTGGTTGCTCTACCACACTCGTTCAATGGGCAGGCAGTAAAATACCACTATTTCTGAGAGACAAGTACTCAAAAAGTATCTCCTCTTATTCCAGTGAGTTTGAATAAAACTAGTTGAGATAACCCGTATAATGCCCATGGGAGAATCACTAATTAATCTCCCTATGATGCTCATTGAGTACAAGTTCCCTTGGTAACAGACAATGGCCTGCCCAGCTAGAACTCATTACCTGAGCCATTTAGAAAGCAGACCCAGCCCATAATGGACTTTGCTTGTAAATAAAATGATTGGCGACATGGGTGTTAGTTGAAAAGGGAAAAAAAAATGATAAAGGTAACGGTGACTTTGGTGGTGGGAAAGTCACTCAGTTGTGTTTGATAACATTTCTGGATAAAAAGAAGGGAAAAAAAAAGCCAAGCAAGGGACCTTGTGACACAGTGGTAGCATCTCTACCCCTGAACCAGGAGACCCCGGGTTCAAGTCCTACCTCTGCCAGATGTGCATTATACCATTTTTGAACAAATAGTTTAATAAAAACCAGAGGCAGGCCTATGTGGCACAGTATAGTGTTTCAATCTCTGAGCCAGGAGACCTGGGTTCAAGTCCCATCTGCTCCAGAGATGTGTAACAACATCCCTGAACAGGTTTCTTTAAAAGAAAAGTAGATCCAGTTATAGGTGTTCTCCCCAGGCAGTCACAGCTGAGACTAGGAAACTTAAAATTTTTAGTATTTGCTTTCAGGGCATTCCTGTGGTGCAGTGGTAGTGTCCTTACCTCTAAGCCAGAAGTTCCAGGTTCAAGTCCCATTTGCTCCAGAACTGTGTCATAACACCCTTAGACAGGTTGATTAAAAAGGAATAAAAATATAAAACAGACCCAGTTATCCCTTTGACTCCATTTTGATTTAGCCCCTTCCTGCTTTCTTTACCCCCTCCCGTACTTTGATGGTCTACATTGCCCATAACCAGCTTTACTTGTAAATGTCTAGTTAGCTCCATGGATGATATACCGGTGATGGTCAGTAATTGGTTAAAAAAAAGTCACGATGATTTGGTGGTGGGATAGCAATTCAGTTGTGTGTAAAAGCACTTCTCAATATAAAAAAGGCAGACCCAGTGTTGGGACGAGCTTACGTATACCATGAATAGTGGCTGTATTTTGGTGCTCAACAATAACCTTTGCAGTCAGGTTTCCTGTGCTATTACATAATTTTGAATCACAAAGTCAGCAAAAGAAGGATAAGTTGGCAGACTTGCATTTTGTAACAGTTTGTCTTAGCTCTCAGAAATATGTCAAAGTTTTTCACATGTACTGGTGTGGCCATTAACAATCAAGGAAGCCATATTTAGATTTGGTGCATACTAACTCCAAAAGGACACGAGGTATTGGATAAGATTCCCTGAAGAATAAGAAGTACAAATATAGGAGAACTAATTTAAACAAGTGGTTTAATGTTTGTTAAAATAACACAGAAAGGTGTTTCGCAAAATAACATTATGGACTAGATTTTTACTAATATTGGGAGGGAACTTGGCTCTTGGTTTGAAGTTGGGAATCCCTGCAGAACAGGTTTCCCACAGCTCCTTCAGAACATAGCAACAGGACCTGATGAACAGGTTTTCCCTCTGTTTATTGGAAAGTCACAGAACTTTAAGTAAATCTGATTATTTAAGTATTTATTTATAATACATATTATAGTTATTCTGGTATTCATCCTGAACTTTAAATATCTTTCATATATCAACAGGTTTTAGATTAGTCACTCTCCACAGTCATTGGAGTAATAAGAATATCGGTTGCTTTCTGACTGAACTATAATATACAGCCTCCATTTTAGAGCACAACAGAAAACTCACAGATGCCGCCATATGTATTTCATCAAAAAACTACTTTATTTTCACTTTCAAAAAAATCCTCCAGAAAAATGAGTTGGGTTCTATAACTAGCTCGAGAAAAAAAAGTCCATGCTCATGACAAGCTATATATTCACCACTTCTAACTTAAAATAATTCAATAGTTAAGCTTGTACTTTAACCTACTTAATTGCTTGCAGTGCTTTCCTGTCAGTGTCTTAGTGAGATTTTGGTTGGATTTCGGAAAATTATAACCAGAATGTCAAGTAATTGGGACAAAGCTTCGGTGAAAACAGGAGAGAAAGAGCCTTTGACATGACCTTATTTGCATGCCAAGGCTGCCTTGAGGAATTTGTTGAAAGTAACCGTCTGTGATGGAAGGTAATCAAATAAATACTTGAATGTAATTGTGCACCATTAGTTTTATATTTTGAAGAAATAATGTAAAGTCCTTACTTCAAACTGACCAATGTATAATGTACTCCATTTAGCAAAGCAATTTGAGAGCATATCACTGAATTTTAAGTGGATTTCAGTTGGTTCTATTATATGGTTTTATTTTTAGAAAAAACTTCAAGGTTGAAAAGTCCCAGGTTTTATCCCTTGTGTCTGCCAAAATATTTGATCACAATCAGCTTGATGCCTCAGCACAACAATGTACCTCTTGGCCAGGAAGGAGGAAATCAGCCTGAGCTCTCATTGCTGACTGGGACTTGATTTTCCTGTAACAGCATAGCTAAAGAAACATGTCTTTATTCACCACATAAATGTTATACAGATCAGTCTCTGAATGGTTCATGAACAGTCTTTGATGGAATGCACCAGTAGCATTGATGTCCATTGGTGAACAGATAATTTTTGTGATTCTTGGTGTCTTAGGCTGGGTAAGTTCCTTTGTCTTTTTTTGTAACTGGTTTTCAACAACCAGAGTGATAGAGAGTCTTATGTAATCTGCAGCACAGAGGTAACTAAGGGATAATTCTTTGACTGGGACCCACGTAGCATGCTTACATTTGAGCTCAGGAAAGTATACACAAAAACATTCAGTTCCCTAGTCTACTCCAGTAGAGTTCAAACTAGCTTTTTAGCCCTGTTCTTCATATATTTCTGAATGGTAAAGCAGACATATCTGCAAGAAGTGGTTTTCTGCTAGGAGGAGTGTATAAGCCAGGACATTTTGGAATTAAAAATGTTAAAAATCTATGCTTTGGGCTTCTGATCCATCATCATAATAAATATCCCAGTAAGTACTCTTCATCATCATGTTTGTGTGTGCTGTCCTACATTGGCTCCAACTCCACAACATCTTGTTTTAAAATTCGCATCCTGAGAACACATCGCTCTTCCAAGTCTGGCCACTTGTACAGCTCCCAGATCCTCCACTCCTCAGCTGTGTCAGCTGTAAGCTTTGGAATTTCCTTCCTAAACCTCACCAGCTCTTTGCCTCAAGAGATTCCTTCACAGCTAGCTTTTTCACAAAGGTTCTTTGTTCTTTCACTTATCCACACACAGAGTCAACATAATGATGTAACTGTGAAATGTTCTCCCTTGTACTTACTGCTATTTCAGTATATATTTCTTTTTAGTATCTCTGCTGTACCTGGCAGCTTTCCCCCAGTTGACCATGACGGATCCTGGGGTCATAGAAGAAGCTGACAACTTACAAAATCCGGCACCATTCACAGCAACGGTTGTAAATTCCAGCACAAATACGTCCTCCAGTGAATAAGGTGGTGAGCCTCAGAATGGTGCATTGATTCCTGTGACACGCAAAAGCTCCGACATAGAACATGCCAAAAACTAAGGTTGATACCAACCAGTAGATTGCTATTTCCAATTAAAAAACCATTGTGTGGAGATACTATGCAAGAAAGTTATAATGAGCTCAAAGGAGATGATGTTGTGATCAAGAACCATGAACACCCAAGACACCAATCAGCTACAGCCACCAGGAAAAGGAGGGAATGTATAGGCAGGAGCCAAGAAGACTTCACAACTTAGCACCAAAAAGCAATGGCAAGAAATTGGTCTTTTCTTTCAGCTGAGCCCTGACACTGGCAACAATGTGAGGCTGGTGAACGGTTACCAATATTCTGCAAATAATACAAATACTGACTCACAACATAAATGTTGTGATGTGTTGATATGTTAAATTCCAAGTTAAGAAATACATATGTGGGGTTGCATTATCTATTCCTGGAAAATTGATGGAACCTGCCTTATGCCACTCAAAATGACGTGAATGGATTTCGCCTCTGAGGATGGCATTTTTCAAAGTACTTCCAGAAGGATCACTGCTTCGTGGTCCGAACCAGGTGGTTTCCAATGATGCAAGTTTAAGGCAAGCACTTGGACGTAGCACATAGTTCTTCATTCTACTGTGATCCAAAAACCAAGCTTCCTTTCTGCCCACATCATATTTCAATGTCCATAAAAATTAGGAGTGAGCAATGAGATGTCTTTCCCGAGAGAGTGTGTAAAAAAAACTGAGATAATGGTCTCCCTCGGTGAGCCTGGACTTACAGCTCTATTACCCTCACTGTATTACTGCTCCTACATCAACAACAGACAGAAGCAAAACATAGGAAACTGCAACTATCATCAAATATACGAAGGGGATCTTGAAGCAGGGCTTCAGATATGTCGACTGATTAAGCGCAATCCTTAGAATTTTATCATTAATCTGCTGTACTCCATCAAAAGATTTTGAATATATAGGTCAATGATAAGGTTAACCAGGCATAAATGTAGTCCTGGACTGCACTTGCCACTTTTCTTTACCCCTCAAGTAGTTTAAGCATGGATGATTGTGTGTGGGCCCAGACTAATATGATTCACGTTCATGATTCTGTGCTGCTGGTCATCTAATAACTGGACAAGATCAGATCCATTGGTTGGAGGATTACGTAGCTCTGTCTATCACTTGCTGCTTATACTGTTTGGCACATAAGTAACCCAATCTATACCTGCTGCTGCTCCTGGCATGCCCTCCTGCACTCTCCATTGAACCAAGGTTGATCCCTTGGCTTGATGGTAATAATTGAGTGAGGATATGATAGCTGAAAATGTGTTGCTGGAAAAGTGCAGCAGGTCAGGCAGCATCCAGGGAACAGGAGAATCGACGTTTCGGGCATAAGCCCTTCTTCAGGAATGAGGAAAGTTTGTCCAGCAGGCTAAGATAAAAGGTAGGGAGGAGGGACTTGGGGGAGGGGCGTCGGAAATGTGATAGGTGGAAAGAGGTCAAGGTGAGGGTGATAGGTCAGACTGGGGTGGGGGTGGAGAGATCAGGAAGAAGATTGCAGGTTAGGAAGGCGGTGCTGAGTTCGATGGATTTGACTGAGACAAGGTGGGGCAAGGGAAATGAGGAAACTTGTGAAATCCGAGTTCATCCCTTGTGGTTGGAGGGTTCCTAGGCGGAAGATGAGGCGCTCTTCCTTCAACCGTCGTTTTGTTGTGGTCTGACGAGGGAGGAGTCCAAAGACCTGCATATCCTTGGTGGAGTAGGAGGGGGAGTTGAAGTGTTGAGCCACAGGGTGGTTGGGTTGGTTGATCCGGGTGTCCCAGAGGTGTTCTCTGAAACGCTCCGCAAGTAGCCGGCCCACTCCACCAAGGATATGCAGGTCATTGGACTCCTCCATCG
>NC_057732.1:21331053-21365592 GCF_004010195.1 Chiloscyllium plagiosum | reverse complement strand
CTGAAGAAGGGCTTATGCCCGAAACGTTGATTCTCCTGTTCCCTGGATGCTGCCTGACCTGCTGCGCTTTTCCAGCAACACATTTTCAGCTCTGATCTCCAGCATCTGCAGACCTCACTTTCTCCTGAGGACATGATAGGCCATGAGGTTGCAGATTATGCCAGAGTACAACTGTGCTGCTGTTGATGGCCCACAGCACCTCATTGATACTCAGACTTGAGTTGCTAGATCTATTCAAAGTCTATTCCATTTAGCACAGTGATAGTGCCACACAACACAATGAAGGGTATCCTCAATGTGAGGAGGGACTTTGTCTCCACAAGGACTGTGTGGTGGTCACTCTTCCTGACACTGTCATGGAAAGGTGCATCTGCAGATGGCAGATTGATAAGGATGAGGTCAAGTATGTTTTACCCTCTTGTTGGTTCCCTCATCATCTACTGCAGACTCAGCCTAGCATCTATATGCTTTAGGACCCAACCAGCTCAATCAGTAAAGCTGCTACCAACCAATCATGGTGTTGGACATTGAAATTCCCCACTCATAGTATATTTTGTGCCCTTGCCAGCCTCAGTGCTTCCTCCAACATGGAGAAGTACCGATTCATCGACCAAGGTAGGACAGTATGCGGTAATTAGTAGAGACTTCCTTGCCCATGTTTAACTTGAAGACAAGCGATTTCATGAGGTCCAGAGTCAACGTTGAGAATTCCAGGGCAACTCCCTCTCAACTGTATTCTGCTGTGTTGCCACTTTTTAAAAATTAATTCATGGGATGAGAGCATCACTGGCTAGGCCAGCATTTACTGCCCATCCATAATAGCCCAGAGGGCAGTTAAGAGTCAACCACATTGCTGTGGGTCTGGAGTCACATGTAGGCCAGACCAGGTGAGGATGGCAGTTTCCTTCCCTGAAGGACATTAGTGAACCAGATGGGTTTGTCCAAAAATTGACAATGGATTCACAGTTATCATTAGACTCTTACTTCCAGATTTTACTGGGGTCAAATTACACCATCTGCCATGATGGGATTCAAACCTAGGTCCCCAGAACATTACCTGGGTGTCTGGATTAACAGTCGAGTGATAATACCACTAGGCCATCACCTCTGCTGGGTGTGTGCTGCTGGTGGGACAGGACATATCCCAGGATGGTGATGGTGGTGTCTGGGACATTGTCTGTAACGTATGATTCCATGAGTATGACTATGTCAGGCTGTTGCTTGACTGGTCTGTGATACAGCTCTTCTAATTTTAGCACTAACCCCTAGATGTTAGTGAGGAGGACTTTGCAGGGTCGACAGAGCTGTTTCTGCCATTGTTTTTTCTGATGCCCAGGTCGTTGCTGGGTGGTCTGCTCAGTTTCATTTCTTTGTTGAGACTTTGTAGCAATTGATACAACTGGGTGGCTTGCTATGCCATTTCAGAGTGAAGTTGCGAGTCAACCACAATGAAGGCCAGACCAGGTAAGGATGGCAGATTTCCTTCCCTAAAGGATATTTTAAAGAACCAGATGGATTTATCTGACAATCGATGATTAATTTATGGTCATCAGTAGATTCTTAATTCCAGTTATTTTTTATTGAATTTAAATTCCACCATCTGCCATGGTGGGATTTGAACCGGAGTCTCCTGAACATTAGCTGAGTTTCTGGATTAGTGGTCTAGAGTTAATACCAGAAATCCATTGCCTCCATTCTAATGTTACTACAAATTCTTCTATTTTGATATCTATGTGAGTAGTAAACTTACATTATTTGGATTCTAACTAACGACAACTCAGTAGATGTCTAAATGTGTTGGTAATGCATGTTGCTACTGTACAAGGACATCTAAACTGAAAATGGCATTGACAGTTTAATTGTGCAGATGATATATAAGAGCACCTTGCAGGTTGTTGTGGAAAATGTGTAGAGAAGATAGAATACACTGTTGAAAATAGGGAAAAGTAGAAAGGAGATATTGACATAGATTCTGGAAAGCAAAGGGGCAGCAATAAAACATAACAAACTGGAGGGAAATGAATGAAAACAAAACGGAATGTTCAGAATCATAAAAAAGTTTGTAATAACTCAAAAAACTGACTGGAAATGAGTATCACTTATTGTTGAACATCAAAGTACGGTCACTATCATAGTGTACATAGGCTAGTCCCAGCCCAGGATAGATAGTTCTGCAGACCCATCCCCCGGTTTCTGTTGAGTACAAATTTCATCATCTATCATGGTGGGATTATCGATCTCTGGCTGAGGAACCTCAATTACTCATCCAGTAAGAGTGCCACTACACCAATATCTCCGCAAGTCCAGAATCTGTCACAGTGGGGTGTGAACCGAAATCCCCAGAATATTAACTGGCTCTCTAGATTAATAGATTAGCACCATACCTCTAGGCCATCACCTAACAGCAGCCTAAACCCATCCAGTATTTTTTTTAATTATTAACCAATTTTTTTCTGATCAGCCTGTTCAGAGATTTTATTGCACACCTCTGGCCGGGTGGGACTTGAGCTCAGGTCTCTCTGGTCCAGGGGTAGGACAGGATAAGAGGGCCCAGGCTCATCAGTGGTTGACATTTCTGGACAGGAAACTGACCAGATGAGGTCCAGTGCTTGACATTTCATAGAATGTTTACGGTGCAGAAAGAGGCCATTCAGCCCATCAAGTCTTTATCTACCCTCCAAATAGCCTCCTACTCCATAACCCTGTTTTTAACCATGGCCAATGCACCTAACCTGCACATTTGGATTGTGGGAGGAAGCCAGAGCACCCAGTGGAAACCAAGCAGACACAGAAAGAACTTACAAACTCTACACACACTGTCACCCAAAGCTGGAGTCGAACTGAGGTACCTAGTGCTGGGTGGCACTGTGTCTCCCAGGCCCATCTCTTGTAGAGGGCTGTAGTGATGAGTTTCGGCTGGGCAGGCTATTACCTGTTACCAAAGGAATTCATACCCAATGAGCTTCATGAGGAGATTAATTAATGATTCACCAATAACCTTAAAGGGGTTATCACATAAATGCAACTTCCAACTGCTCAGAAATAAAGCGAAGGCACTGACATTGGTGGGAGACTAAATCAAAATGGGTAATTTTCATACCTCAAAAGTGTGGTATCTGTTTACAAAGAAAAGTACAGAAAATAACAGAATATCATCTCATTCAATTAATCAAAGACCTTAAATCTAATCATATTAAAAATAATCATTACAGTCATCTTGATCAATGACTCTGGTTCTGGAACATTAAAAAAGCTTATATTTCAGATGTAATTTCTTTTGAGTTGTTGGCTTTTTTGGCAGTATGCTATTTTTCTGAAGCTGACAACCTTTCCGATTTCAGTCGGTTAGCATGCATGTGGAGCTGAGAGAGACCATCTGATTTGAAATGCATGGGTGAAGGTAATGCAATCACCCGAGTCCAGCAGAGCAGATGACAAAGACAGTTCCTCAGCATCTGAAAATTGACCAAATCTCAAATCCTATAACTTGCTACTTTAAGTATATTATTTTATAATAAGAACCAACAAATCCTCTCTCTCACACAGGCATGACTTTATTAAAACAACTTAAAGCATCACAAAGTCTTACACAACATCATATTGAGAATGGAGAGGAGAGATTGATGCACATTCAAATGCATTCTCTCTATTGTTATGTTTGAATGCTCCAGGAGATACTCAAAATGGACTTGGGTATCATTGACGGTTCGGCTATGTGGTGATTATACATGACAGGCCGAAGCTTCACCAAGTAATCATGTATGAACTGAAGCTGCTGGTGCAGTCCTCTACTGTCAAAACCAGCACAGATGACAATGTTGGACAGTATTTGTTTTCTTTCATTCATCGAGTTGTTGTTGCACCAAACAGTTGTGCCCAGATCCTTTATGCAATGACAGTCAGGGAATTCCTTATCTCTTAGCTCTGCAACTACATAAGATTCAGGAGACCTGCCCTGTGCAGCTGTCACCACATGCTGTGCCTCACTTACGCTTTCCAATTCATTTGAGGCTTCCCTGTCAAATTGTCAGTGTAAATCCCCAGGGATGATGAGCTTGTACATGCAGGTGCTGGCTTCTTCCATTGGGAGCTACAGAGCATCCTTGGAGGATTCCTCTAGAAACAGAAATGAGAAGCAAATGTAAGAATGTGGCCACAAAACACCCTGCAAATATTGCTTACATTAATCATGCTGTTGTGTGCAGTGTGCTTCTTTATGAAATTAACTGAGTCCCCAAGGAAGATACAAACCCACTTTGTGGAGAAACCCTCCAACCTATTCCTTCCCTTGTCTTATTGCCAAAGATATATACGAAACCAATTAGTTGTTAGTACTTGAGGCTAAACTGTCCCACATGCTCCCTGTCCTCGGGTTTGAACCTTTCCTTTCGTTCTGACCCAGTTGAGGTTGTTTCACAGTGGTATACAGGGGAGGGGGGGTTCTATTGACTCCAGACTCCATGAAGTCTCAAGGCATCATGTTAAACATGTGCAAAGTTAACACATGAAAATGGTATAACTTCCACATTAAAACACTAACTCTATTTCCTTTCTCCACAGATGCTGCCAGGTCTGCTGAGTTTCTTCAGCATTTTCTGTGTTTGTTTCGGATTTCCAACATCTGCAGTATAAGAGTCAACCATGTTGCTGTGGAATAGAGTTCATCATCATAGAGTCCCTACAGTATGGAAACAGGCAATTCAGCCCAACTAGTCCATATCGACTCTCTGAAGAGCATCCCACCCAGACTCACTCCTCGCTTTTTGCACGGCTCATCCACCTTACCCATACATCCCTTGACACTATGGGGAATTAGCATGGCCAATCCACCTAATCTACACATCTTTGGTCTGGGGGAGGAAACTGGACCACCCAGAGGAAACCAACGCAGGCGTGTGGAGAAAGTGCAAACTCCATACAGACAAGCACCCAAGGCTAGAATTGAACCTGTGTCCCTGGCACTGTGAGGCAGCAGTGACAACCATTGAGCCACCGATCTGCTCCTAATATATATAAATCAGTCAGACTGGATAGGGATAGCAGATTTTCCTTTTCTAAATGACATTCGTGAATAAAATGGGTTTTTTATGACAAATGTCAGTGATTTCATTAGACCAGCTTTTTATTTTGCAACCAACTTACCTTTTTAGGTTTCTGACCCAATGTCAGGTCATTTATCAGTGAATTTTAGTATCCAGAAAATTTGATTTTCTGATATATATTACACAATAGTGTAAACAGCAAAGGACACAATCCTTCCTTGAACTTTATAGCACAGGTGTAATTCATCCATTTAGAGTCAATGAAAAGCCAAAGCTTGCACGAACTGGTGCCAACTGGGGAATGTGAATCAGATATCGAGGCCAAAAATGACTCTGAGATAAAATAGGGTGGAACTACTTCCTCCTGAGCTTCTACAGAATTCTGCTTTGTTCAGTTCACATGGAATTGATGCTACATTTCCAGTTGAACATCAGTGTTCATGTGAACTAGAATAATACCACTGTTATTATGGCAATGTGTACTGAGATTGTACAAAGTTGTTTGGCATGAAAGCAATTCAGATTTCACTGGCAGGCCTCCAGCAGCAGTATGTTCAGTGATAATTGCTGTCACAATTTGTGAATTGTCACCCATGAGAGTTTTAAAAACAATTTCCCTAATCACTTTGTTTTACCGTTAAAACGTATTTTTCACTGCTTTCTTTCTCACTGCATTTTTCCTAATGTTTCTGAAAAGGGATTACTACCAGTGCCACATGCTAGCCAGTGTAGAAATGAAAAACTAGGCAGGATGAACACTTGACTTGAGAGATAGTGTAAGAGGGAGGGGTTCAGATTTGTTGGACATTGGGACCGGTTCTGGGGAAGGTAGGACTATTACAAAAGGGACGGTTTACATCTGAACCAGACTGTAACCAATGTCCTTGGGGGAGTTTTTGCTACTGCTGTCGGGGAGGTTTTAAACTAATGTGGCAGGGGACTGGGAACCAGAAAATAAAACAAGTAGGCAGTGAGGTGGAGACTGGAGATTGTAAGAATTATAAAGAAAACATTAATAAAGGGAAGAGTAGGCAGAGAGCAGGTGAGCGCAAAAGAACTGGTGGCCTGAAATGCATCTACTTTAATGCAAGGAGTATAGTGTCTAAGGCAGATGAACCTAGAGCTTGGATTTGTGCCTGGACGTATGACATTATTGCCACCACAGAGACTTGGTTGAAGGATTGGCATGATGATTGGCAACTAAATGTTCCAGAATATAGATGCTTCAGACAGGACAGGGAGGGAAGTAAAAGAGGGGGTGGAGTTGCATTGCTGGTCAGGGACGATATCACGGCTGTGCTAAAGGAGGACACTATAGAGGGCTTGGGTAGTGAGGCATTATGGGTGGAGCTGAGAAATAAGAAGAGTGCAGTTACATTGTTGGGGCTGTATTACAGACCGCCCAACAGTGAGTGTGAGGTAGAAGAACAAATAGGTAAACAGATTATGAATAGATATGGAGGCAATATCGTAGTGGTGTTGGGAGATTTTAATTTTCCTAACATTAACTGGGATACACTTAGCGTCAGAGGTCTGGGTGGAACAGAATTTGTAGGAGTGTCCAGAAGAGTTTTCTAGAGCAGTATGTCAATAGTCCGATGAGGGAGAGGCCATATTGGACCTAGTACTGGGGAACGAGCCAGGACAAGTGGTAGAAGTTGCAGTGGGGGATTTCTTTGGGAACAGTGACCACAATTCTGTAAGTTTTCTAATACTCGTGGATAAAGAAGAGAGTGGTCCTAAGGGAAGAGTACTGAACTGGGCCAAGGCCAATTATATCAAAATTAGGCAGGAGCTGGGAAATGTGGATTGGACACAGCTATTTGAAGGGAAGTCCACAACTGAGATGTGGGAAACTTTCAAAGATAGGTTAACAGCAGTGCAGGATAGGCATGTCCTATTGAAGGCACAGGATAGGAAGGGCAAGATTTGTGAACCGTGCATGACAGGAGAAATTGTATGACTAGCCAAGAGGAAAAGGGAAGCATACATAAGGTCTAGGCAGATAAGAACAGAACAGGCACTGGAGGAATATCGGAAGAGTAGGACCAGTCTTAAACAAGGAATCAAGTGGGCTAAAAGGGTCATGAAATAACTTTAACAAGCAGAATTAAGGAGAATCCTAAAGCATTTTATTCTTATATAAGAAGCAAGCGGATAACTAAAGAAAGGATTGATCCACTAAAGGATAATGAAGGAAGGCTGTGTGCCGAACCTGAGAGATTCTGAATGATAACTTTGCATCAGTGTTCACTGAGGAGAGGAACATGATGAATCTTGAGATTAGAGATAGAAGTTTGATTAGTCTGGATCACGTTGGCATAAATAGAGATGATGTGTTGGGTATGCTAGAGGTTATTAAGGTGGACGAATCCCCAGGACTGGATGGGATCTATCCCAGGTTGCTGAGAGAGGCAAGAGAGGAAATAGCTGGGGCCCTGACAGATATCTTTGTGGCATCCTTAAATACAGGGGAGGTGCCGGAGGACTGGAGGGTTGCTCATGTTGTCCCCCTGTACAAGAAGGGTAGTAGGGATATTCCGGGTAACTACAGACTAGTGAGCCTGATGTTGGTGGTGAGGAAGTTGCTGGAGAGGGTACTGAGAGATAGGATCTATTTATGTTTGGAAAGTAATGAGCTTATCGGTCATGGGGAGCATGGTTTTGTGCAGGGGAGATCGTGCTTTACCAACTTGAGTTCTTCAAGGAAGTGACCAGTTGTTAGATGAAGGAAGGGTTGTTGATGAGATTTACATGGACTTTAGTAAGGCGTTTGATAAGGTTCTCCATGGTAAACTAATAGAGAAAGTGAAATCACATGGTGTGCAGGGTGTTCTAGCTTGGTGGATAAAGAACTGGTTGAGCAACGGTTGTAGTCGTTGAAGGGAGTTTCTCGAAATGGAGAAAGGTGACCAGTGGTGTTCCACAGGGATCAGTATTGAGGCCACTATTGTTTGTAATATACATAAATGATCTGGAAGAGGGCACTGTTGGTATGATCAGCAAGTTTGTAGATGACACAAAGATTGGTGGAGTAGCAGAAAGCATAAGGGACTGCCAGAGAATACAGGAGGATATAGATAGACTGGAGAGTTGGGCAGAAAAGTGGCAACTGGCTTTCAATCCAGACAAATGTGAGGTGATGCATTTAGGCAAGACTAATTCTAGAGCAAATTATGCAATGAATGGAAGAGCCTTGGGAAAAGTTGATGGGCAGAGAGATCTGGGAGTGTAGATCCATTGTGTAGGTGACCCACTGTGCCCAAGTCTTGGGAGGAGCACTATAGACTCAGTCTTACTGGGTCGCCGCCATCTTGGATCCCCCCGGCAAGTCATGTTAAAATTGTACAAGACATTGGTTCGGCCACATTTAGAATACTGTGTACAGTTTTGGGCGCCACATTACCAAAAGGACATGGACACTTTAGAGAGGGTGCAGAGAAGGTTTACGAGGATGTTGCCTGGTATGGAAGGTGCTAGCTATGAAGAGAGGTTGAGCAGGTTAGGTTTATTTTCACTAGAAAAAAGGAGATTGAGGGGGGACCTGATTGAGGTTTACAAATCATGAAGGGTATAGACAGGGTGAATAGAGACAAGCTTTTTCCCAGGGTGAAGAATTCAATAACGAGAGGTTACGCTTTCAAGGTGAGAGGTGGAAAGTTTAAGGGGGATACACATGGCAAGTACTTCACACAGAGGGTGGTGGGCGTTTGGAATGCGTTGCCAGCAGACGTGGTAGAGGCAGGCACGGTAGATTTATTTAAGATGCGTCTGGATAGATGTATGAGTAGTTGGGGAGCAGAGGAATACAAATGCTTAGGAACTAACCAACAAGTTTAGACAGTACATTTGGATCGGCTCAGGCTTGGAGGGCTGAAGGGCCTGTTCCTGGGCTGTAAATTTTCTTTTCTCTTTGTTCTTCAAGGTGAAGATTAGCTCATTAGTTGTGGAAGGACTTCCAAGAAATTATGAGCATCACAGCTGCAAAACATGAAACATTTTGAGTAATTTCTTCCACTTCGGTGATTCAGATCAGAAATGTTGAATCTTAGCTGTGTTATTTCAAGTGAAACTATTTCTAAACTCCGTTCTTGTAGAAAACTTAAGTAATATAATACATATCATCAAAGAAAACATGAGAGTCGGGTCAAATGAGAAGACTATAAAACTGTACCAGATCCTCAATCCCAATAAAGAAGTGTAAATGTCACCATAAGTAGCAATTAGTCTGTATGACCAAGAGGATACATGGCAAACATTCCTAACTATAAGCTTATTAAGTGCACGCTTTCCACAGTTTCATTTTATGCTCATTTGCGTATTGGTGCCCATTGTAGAAGCAATACTGCTCAAAATCTGAGCAAGGTTTTGTTCTATCCATTTGGCACAGATTTGCCATGCTTGTGGGGTTCTGAAGCTCAGAACAATGACTTAAATCAGGCCACTGCTTCAAACAAAATTGTGGTCACACTATGTAATTAAAACGCTGGCATGATTGTCTGACATTTCCACCCGATATCGCTAAATCCTGGTCTTGTCCATCAACTAATGAAATTGCAAGATTTTCCTCAAACATGGTGCACCATTGATGTTCTTCATATTGAAGAAAGTGAGGACTGCAGATGCTGGAGATCAGAGTCAAGAGAGTGGTGCAGGAAAAGCACAGCAGACCAGGCAGCATTAGAGGAGCAGGAGAATCGATGTTTCAGGCATAAGGATTCCTGATAAAACATCGATTCTCCTGCTCCTTGGATGCTGCTTGACCTGCTGTGCTTTACCAGCCCACATTGTGGACTCATGTTCCTCATATTGGCTTGTACACTCTTTGACACAATATAAACAACATCACTCAATAACATCAGGTTAACATTTGATGACTTGTGATATGTTACATGGAACTGAGTACACTTCCCTGACAACTTGCTGTAACACTTTTATATTGTACCTTCCATTCAGTTGCCTATGAATTGATGCTGCACAGCACATTTATAGCTGGCGATTTGAAGGTAAGGGCTGGCCCATACACACACGGACTATGACATTTCTTAAACATGATTCAGCAACCATTGGGCCCTGGAACACTTGGCTGGATTATACATAGAGGCTGAGCTCCCGGCATCCTGCCCTAAGTTTCAAGATTGATCCCACCTCGTCTGTTGGGCCAGCTTGTTCCTGCCTTAAGGTGATGCCCCTTTATTTAGCATGAGGAGGAACACCATCTAATTCCAGTCTTGCCTGATAGAGCTGTCAGATACTTAGAGACCAGCAGCTTCCAGTACATCAGGATTGGTGGTGCTGCTGGTACTGCTGGAGGTCCAGGAGGAACAGCAACTTTTGATGCCTTTGAACCTAGATCTGATAAGCCCTTCATCAGGGCTCATTCCTGACCTGCTGTGCTTTTCCACCACCACACTCTCGACTCTGATCTCCAGAATCTGCAGTCCTCACTTTCTACACTTGAAGCTACCACAGTAAGGGAGCGTTCACTCTCAGGAAGGAGAAAGCATCTAGAAGGAAGGGCACCTGTCAGCCACCAGAGATGCTCAGCAGCAGCTGGACAAAGGCCAATCCCTCCTCCTTAAGTTAGATTTATTTTAATCATCTGTCTTGGTCCTCCCAAACTGCACACAATATCAGTGCAAATTCCAGAGCTGCTTTTATATCTTATCTCATTTCAAGGTGACAGCCTGCACAGGAATCTTGAAAATTGTATATTGAGTTTCTTATTGTATAGAAAACGCCTGTCACCCTGGCAACCTGGCCTGAGAGGGCCCAGCTATGGGCTGCATCCAATTGGCTACAGCCTGCTTAGATAGTCTGGCCTAGCTAGTTTCTGTCAGCAGAGGGCAGCTCTGCACCACAAATCCAAGAAACCAGATTCACAATTACTGAGCAAAATAAACTCCTCATCTATTTAGTCTCCGAAGAACTGAGCCCAGAATCTGCATAGCTCCTACAAGAGCAAGCTCTGAGAAACATGTTACAGACTCAAACAAGACAAAGGTTCAGCAGCAAAATGTACTGAATTGACCGCACACCCCATGAATTAACTGTAGACAGATTTACAACAGTTAAGTGCTGTGGCCTTAAAGAACATTATCATGGCAATTATTGACATAAATGCTCAAGCTTCCAAAAATAAATCAACTTAATAAAAGGTTGAAATAATTCATAATATTTTGATGAAGTAATGTCAGGATTGGTCAGAGCATTGAGTACAGGAGTTGGGAGGCAATGTTGCAGCTGTACAGGACGTTGGTTAGGCCACTGTTGGAATATTGCATGCAATTCTGGTCTCCTTCCTATCGGAAAGATGTTGTGAAACTTGAAAGGGTTCAGAAAAGATTTACAAAGATGTTGCCAGGGTTGGAGGATCTGAGCTATAGGAGAGGCTGAACAGGCTGGGGCTGTTTTCCCTGGAGCGTCATAAGCTGAGGGGTGACCGTATAGAGGTTTACAAAATTATGAGGGGCATGGATAGAATAAATAGACAAAGTCTTTTCCCTGGGATTGGGGATTCCAGAACTAGAGGGCATAGGTTTAGGGTGAGAGGGGAAAGATATAAAAAAGACCTAAGGGGCAACCTTTTCAGTTAGAGTGTGGTACGTGTATGGAATGAGTTGCCAGAGGATGTGGTGGAGGCTGGTACAATTGCAACATTCAAGAGGCATTTGGATGGGTATATGAATAGGAATATGGAGGGATATGGGCCGGGTGCTGGCAGGTGGGACTAGATTGGGTTGGGATATCTGGTCGGCATGGACGGGTTGGACCGAAGGGTCTATTTCCTTGCTGTGCATCTCTATGATTCTATGGCTCTATGATTGTAAAACAATAATGGACAATCGCCACAGGAACCAATCAGAGCTATATGCAAATCACCATTATAACCTATAAAAAAGTCAAGAATACACATACAATTGAGGAACAGGAGAAGCCTGTCTCCTCAGTACAGTTTCTACCACACCATTATGAGAACTTTCTGTATGACAATTTATTCACATTTGCCTTATTCAGAAGTCATGTAAACTCATTGGGGAAGGCAAAAAATTAATAATTCCTCAGATCAGTTTGGGTAAAGACAGCTGAAACATTCAGCCAAGACTCCCACCAGGTTGATAAGAACCAGCCCAAGATATCGCCATGGTTCTAAATTCCTGGCAGTACCTATTTTCATGAGTGATGATTTTAAAAGCAGGTAAAAAAAGCAGGTTGAGTTTTTCCATTGTGAGCTGGAAGCCTGGGCCAGAGATTTAAAAGGAAGTACTTTCTGTCAGCTAACTTAAATCTGGCCTAATCAGATTTTAAGTCATAAGCCCTTCTAACGTTTTCAGTTGGAAAAACTAGCATTTGAACATAATCTAATTTGCAGCCCCATGCCAACTCATTGCCAACACAATCTCCCTTGTGACCACTCATCCACAATCTCATTGCCCTTACAAAACCTACATCTTAATTCACCCCCAGTACCTATCTGGGGAAGCATCAGGAACTATGTTGAGCTGAAAGAAAATAAATTTCTAATAATCTGCCATAAACTTTACTATTGTAAAGTAAATTCATGAAAGCCCATTCTAAGCATTTAACTCCTCAAGAACTCAATTCCTATGTAACAGATTAATTTATATAATCCCACAGTAAAGACAGCAAATCCTTCGATAACCTTTCTGAGCTGTCAATCAAACAGTAAATTTATATTCCTCTGATATTGGGTCATGAAATTCAACAAAGCATTAATGATGACATAGTAATAGCCCTTTGGGTAATGTCAACAAACAACTTTGGTTGCTGCTAAAACAGATTTTTTTTCACCTGTTGAAAGAATTAGCCTTTTCTTTTGTTTTCAATTTTTAAAGGGCCAGGGATTTAAATAACTTCACAGATTGACAGTTCTACAGATCTTATCAACTCCTCAATTGTGTACTGTAAATATCTGTACTGTACTCCTCTACTGTAAATATCTGTAGCTCCCATACTGTGGAGTAAGCCTCTTTCTACAGTGAAAATAGGGACCTGTTTCAAATTAGCATTGAATTCATATGGCCAAGCAGAGTTTGAGTTTCCCTCAGGTGTGACATTTGTCTTGTTCCCTTCTCTTTTTGATAAAAATGGGATCTATTATAAATAGGGTTTGCACGTATGGACCCCACCAACAAACTTTAAAGGTCCGTGGAGAGTCCATGGCACTGTAAAAACCCAAACTTAACGTTACTGTGTGAAAATGTTTCACCACATGTTGTCTTTGGTTCTTTCTCCAATCACCATAATGTGATGCCTTCTGTTTCTCAACGCCTCCAACACTGGGACCAGTTTTTTGCAGAACCATTATTTTCAGATTGCCCATGACTTTGAACATCACTATCAAATATTCTCTCAATGTTCTCTTCTCTAAGAGGAATAGTCCTGGACTCTCCAAAATATCCATGACTAACATTTCTCATCCTCAGTATTATTCTCATATTTAATTTCTGCAATCTCTCCATTGCCTGTATATCCTTTCCAAAACATGCTCTCCAGAATTGGACACAACACAACATTTCAGATTAATCCAGTGTTTTATTTTAAAAGATTTACCTATAACCTTCTTGCTTTGTACTCTGTGCCTCTATTTATAAAGCTCAAAATCTGAATATCTTATTACCTGCTTTCTCAACATACGCTGTCATGTTTAATGATCTGTGCACAAAAAGCACAAGATTGTTCTGTTCTTGTAGCTGCTTTGTGACTGCTTCCTTCATCTTTCCTCTTCCCGTGCTTCCATTTCATACACAGAGTTAGAGGGATGTACAGCACGGAAAAAGACCCTTCGGTTCAACTCGTCCATGTCAACTAGCTATCCTAACTTAATCTAGTCCCATTGCCAGCATATGGCCCACATCCTTCAAAATCCTTCCTATTCATATACTCATCCAGGTGCCTTTTAAATAATGCAATTGTACCAGCCTCTAACATTTCCTCTGGCAGCTCATTCCATATACGCACCACCCTCTGCGTGATTATTGTTACTGCAATTTGGCGTTGGATATGGTCGACTCTTTGCGAGCTCCTGCATGCAGATCTAAGTTTCCTATTTCCTACAATCGTTCTACACTCTCTAAACTTAATAGCATACTATTCTTAACATTTGCCTCTACCTGTGCTTTGTTTTTGCCGCTGTTCAGCTATTATTTATTTATCTATGCTACTTAACTATGTAATCTGCCTGTATTGCTTGCAAGACAAAGCTTTTCACTGTGCCTTGGTACATGTGACAATAAATTCAATTCATTTCAAAATGTTGCTCCTTAGGTCTCTTTTATATCTTTCCCCTCTCACCCTCAACCTATGGCCTCTAGTTCTGGATTCCCTCACCCCAGGGAAAAGACTTTCTCTATTTATCCTATTCATGCCCCTCATGATTTTATAAACCTCTATGAGGTCATTCCTTAGCCTCTGACACTCCAGGGTAAACAGCCCCTGCCTATTCAGCCTCTCCCGATAGCTCAATTCCTCCAACTCTGGCAACATCCTTGTAAATCTTTTCTGAACCCTTTCAAGTTTCACAACATACACCTGATAGGAAGGAGACCAGAATTGCACTCAATATTCCAAAAGTGGCCCAACCAATGTCTTGTACAGCCACAACATGACATCCCAACTCCTATACTCAATGCTCTGACCAATAAAATAAATCATACTAAATGCCTTCTTTACTATCCTTTCTACCTGTGACTCTACTTTCACAATGTCTTGTACAGCCACAACATGACATCCCAACTCCTATACTCAATGCTCTGACCAATAAAATAAAGCATACTAAAATGCCTTCTTTACTATCCTTTCTACCTGTGACTCTACTTTCAAGGAGCTACGAACCTGCACTCCAAGGTCTCTTTGTTCAGCAACACTCTCTGGGAACTTACCATTAAGTGTATAAATTCTGCTAAGATTTGCTTTCCCAAAATGTAGCACCTCGCATTTGTCTAAATTAAACTCCATCTACCACTTCTCAGCCATTGGTTCATCTGATCAACGCCCTGCTGTAATCTGAGGTAACCTTCTTCATTGTCCACCACATCTCCAATTTTGATGTCATTCCCAAACTTACTAACTATACCCCCCCCCTCCCCTCCCATGTTCATATCCAAATCTTTTGTATAAATGATGAAAAGTAGTGGACCCAACACTGATCCTTGTGGTACCCCACTGATCACAGGCCTCCAGTCTGAAAAACAACCCTCCACCACCCTCTGTCTTCTACCATTGAGCCAGTTCTGTATCCAAATGGCTAGTTCTCCCTGTATTCCATGAGGACACCTTACTGAAGTCCATATAGATCACATCTACCATTCTGCCCTCATCAATCCTTTTGTTACTTCTTCAAAAAACTCAATCAAGTTTGTGAGACGTGATTTCCCACACACAAAGCCATGTTGATTATCCCTAATCAGTACTTGTCTTTCCAGATACATCTAAATCCTGCCCCTCAGGATTCCCTCCAACAATTTGCCCACCACCCATCTCTATGTTAAATTTGAAATCTGCTACGTTTCTGGTGATCCTATCAGCCTATGCTCTGCCAAAATCTTGCCACATTTTCCACACAATTCAGAATACTTTCAGGCTTTGCGTCAGATGCATTGCACACCCATGTCCAGGTCACTAATACATCAAGAAAAGCAATGGTCTTATTACTGACCCTGGGAGTATTAGTCCATAAACAACCATTCATCACTAAACTTTGTTTTTGTTACTCCCTCAAATATGTATCCCTGCTACCACTGTCCCTTTTAATCCATGGGCTTCAATTCTGCTTGAAAGCCTGATCACCCAGTAACTTATCAAACAATTTGTGGAAGTCCATGAACACCAACCACATCAATTTCATTACCTACATCAGTCCTCCATGTTACCTTGAATTTGCCCTTAACAAGTCTGGGCTGACTTTCCTGAATTAATCCACATTATTGTAGTAGAAGCAATTTTGTCTCAGATTATCATTTCTAAAACTTTTCCCAAGACTGATGTTAAATTGACTGGCATGTAATTGCTGCGCTTTGCCTCACACCCATTTTCTTAAAAGGGTGTAACATTTGCAATTCTCTAATCCCTTGGCACACCCCTGTAACTAGGGAGGGTTGGAAGGTTATGGCTTGAACTTGTTTAATATCCACCTGTACTTCCATCAGTGTTGTTGGATACATCTGACTATATCCTGGTGACAGGTCAACTGTAAATATAACCAGTTTTTCTAATGCCACCTCTTTATCCATTTTTAGCCTGTCTGGTATCTCAATTCCCTCCTCTTTCACTAGCAAGGAAGAACATGCTGGCATAGTTTTAAATACAGGTGCACATTCACTTAATACTTTAGTTATGGTCTCTGCCTCTATGTAAACCTCTTGATTCCCTAACCAGTCCTTTCTCTCCTTTTACTATAGAAGACAGTTTTATACCCCTTTATGTCTTTTTTACAGTGTCTTCTCATAGACCCATAAAATCATACAGCACGGAAACAGACCCTTCAAGTCCAACTAGTCCATGCTGACCATGTTGCTAAACTAAGACCCACTTGCCTGCTTTTGGTCCATATCCCTCAAACCTTTCTGATTCATGTACTTATCCAAATGTCTTTGTAACTATACCTGCATCCATTATTTCGTCTGCCAGTTCATCCCCCACATGAACCATTCCCTGAATGAAAACGTTGCACCTCATGTCCTTTTTAAAATATTCTGCTCTCATGTAAACATTATGCTGCCTAGTTTTGAACTCCCCCACCCTTGGTACAACCTAAGCATGACATCCCAACTCTTATTCTCCAAGGTCCGAGCAATGAAGGAGTGCGAAACGCCTTCTTAATCACCTTATTTACCCATGACGCAAATTTCAAAGAATTATGCAGTTGAGCACAGAGACCTCTCTGTTCTACAACATTACCCAGGGCCCTGTCATTAATTGTATTAGTCCTGTCCTTGTTTATTTTACCAAAATGCAATACCTCACATTGATCAAATTAAACTCCAACTGCCACCCCTCAGTCCATTGACCTAATTGATCAAGATTTCTTTATATCTTAGATAACATGCTTCACTGTCTGCTAAGCACCAATTTTGGTGTCACCCACAAACTTACTAATCATGCCTCTTATATTCTCATATAAATGACAAACAAAAATGCACTCCCTGTGGAACACCACTAGTCATAGGCCTCCAGACCAAAAAACAACCCTCCACCACCACCCTGTCTCCTACCGTCAAGCCAATTTTGCATCCAATTGGTAAGTTCTCCTTGAATCCCATGTGATCTAACTTTACTAATTAGTTTACCATGTGAAACCTTGTCAAAGGCTTTACAAAAATCCATATAAACACTCTGTCCTCACCAATCTTTTACTTCCTCAAGAAACTCAATCATGTTTGCGAGACACAATTTTCCTCACACTAAACAATGCTAACTACTCCTAATTATTCCTTGCCTCTCCAATGCATGTAAATCCTATCTTTCAGAATCACCTCCAACAACTTATCCACCACCAATGTCAGACTCATAGGTCTATAGTTCCCAGGCTTCTCCTCACTGCCTTTCTTAATTAAAGACACAACATTAGCCACCATCTAGTTCTCTGGCAACTCAGTCATGGTTATAAATGCAACGAATATTTCTGCTAGGGGCTCTGCATTTTCCTCCCTAACTTCCCACAATGCCCAGTGATACACTTGATCAGATTCTGTAGAGTTATCCACCTTTATGTCTTCTAAGACCTCCAACCCCTCTATAATGCAAACTGTTTTCAAAACATCAATATTTATTTCTGAGTTCTGGGAGGCACAGTGGCACAGTGGTTAGCACTGCTACCTCACAGCGCCAGAGACCCGGGTTCAATTCCCACCTCAGGTGACTGACTGTGTGGAGTTTGCACGTTCTCCCTATGTCTGCATGGGTTTCCTCCAGGTGCTCCGGTTTCCTCCCACAGTCCAAAGATGTGCAGGTCAGGTGAATTGGCCATGCTACATTGCCCGTAGTGTTAGGTTAGGGGTATGGGTGGGTTGCGCTTCGGCGGGGTGGTGTGGACTTGTTGGGCCGAAGGGCCTTTTTCCACACTGTAAGTAATCTAATCTAGCCTCCATTTCTTTATCCACAGTAAAACCTGTTGCAAAATATTCATTTAGTATCTCTTCAATTACCTGAAGTTAACACATGGATAACCTCGTTGATCTTTAAGGGGGCCTATTCTCTCTCTAATTGGTCTTTTGCTGTTAAAGCGTTAGTGTACTCTCTTTAAATTATCCTTAACATTATCTGCCATACTCTTGCTTTGATGTTCTTTTTTTTTCATTTTCCCTCTGAACTTTCTGAATTCACCCTGGTTCTCATCTGTGTTAGCATCCTGACATCTGTCATAAGGGCCCATCTTTCTCTTTATCTGTTCAATTATCTATGGAGTTCTACCTGCATTCCATCTTTTGCACTGATAGGAAAAGGCTGCACCTATACCAAAACTATTTCCTCTTTAAACTTAAAACATTGTTCAGTTCCAGCTCTGCCCTGATCAGCTTTTCCTATTTCATTCCCCAGAAGCAGATCCATCAATGTTTCCTACCTTGTTGGGCCCAAAACACATTGATTTTGAAAATTGACCTGAATACACTTTGTAGTTCCTTCTTTCTCAGCCTCTGCACTATGACATTTGTAGTCTGTATTAGGGTAATGAAATTCCCCATTATAAATACTCAATTGCTTTGAAATATTGTTGCAAATTACTTCCTTTAAATCTTTCCTACTAGTGATTATACCCAGTCGTGAAACAGTATCTGTGGTTGATTCAAATAACTCCTATACATCCTCAATCCCATCCTTCCAGGATTTTACTGATGGCTTTTACTTCCCACCATTGATTAACTTTCCCTCCCGACTTTACTCACCAGTTTGCAGACTCTGTTTCTCAAATTCAAGACTATGCTGCTCCATCTGATACAACAATTATAAGATGATCAGAGGGTTAGAGAGGGTGTACAGTGAGAGTCTTTATCATCGGATGGTGATAGCTAGCATGAGGGGGCATAGCTTTAAATTGAGGGGTGACAGATATAGGACAGATGTCAGAGGTAATTTCTTTACTCAGAGAGTAGCTGAAAATGTGGTGCTGGAAAAGCGCAGCAGGTCAGGCAGCATCCAAGAAGCAGGAGAATCGACGTTTCGGGCATGAGCCCTTCTTCAGGAATGAAGAAGGGCTCATTCCTCATTCCTGAAGAAGAGCATCTGCAGTCCTCACTTTCTCCTAGAAGATTTTAACCTACTGTGAATCCTCTTGCAAGGCACAGTCCAAAGATGTGCAGGTCAGGTGAATTGGCCATGCTAAATTAACCTACTCCTTGAAGAAGCTCTCTTCCTCCCTCTGCAACTCATTCCTGAAGAAGGGAGCATTCCCGAAACGTCGATTCTCCTGCTCCTTGGATGCTGCCTGACCTGTTGCGCTTTTCCAGCACCACATTTTCAGCTCTGATCTCCAGTATCTGCAGTCCTCACTTTCTCCTAGAAGATTTTAACCTACTGCGAATCCTCTTGCAAGGATGCCTTCCTTGAAGAAGCTCTCTTCCTCCCTCTACAATCATTCCTGAAGAAGGGCTCATGCCCGAAACGTCGATTCCCCTGCTCCTTGGATGCTGCCTGACCTGCTATGCTTTTCCAGCACCACATTTTCAGCTCTGATCTCCAGCATTTGCAGTCCTCACTTTCTCCTTACTCAGAGAGTAGTAAGGGACATGGAAAGCACTGTCTGCAACAGTAGTAGATTCGCCAAATTTAAGGGCATTTAATTGGTCATTGGAGAGAGATATGGCTGAAAATGGAATAGTGTAGATTAGATGGGCTTCAGATTGGTTTCACAATCGGCGCAACATCAAGGGCTGAAGGGCCTGTACTGCTCTGTATTGTCTATGTTCTATGTTCTATGTTCTAATTGTGCCAAATTTCTTAGCCACAGCATCCTGACCCTCGTCTCTTCCAAAATTTGCCCAGGTACCTTTTCACTGACATGGGAAAACTCCCAGAACAAACATCCATTTAATCATCACTCTGCTTACCTGCATTTCTGGATCCCTTGAAGAACATTGCGCTGCACAAAAAACAATATTCACAACAAAATCTACAATATGAAATAAAGGAATGTTGCAGATTTAGGAGCTGCATTTTTCTGCAAAACTGCAACACTTTGTAAAAACGATTGCCAAAGGAGTGACTTACAAAGTGTTTGTAAAAAATTAAACATGCTTATTGAACAAGATTGTTTGTACATGATTAATAAACAATAGATGTGTTAAAGCAGATGTTGTAATTATCTGATGTGCATACAAAACATGAACTTTGAAAATACAAGCAAATATCTTTAACATTATAAACATTTGAAGTGCACAGTCTGTTAAGCCTCACTGCAGCAATTGTTTCTTTAATCTCATTAACATTTTATGCTTTGAACAAACTGTTAAGCGACACAGAAATCAAGACAAATCTGCATACACTTACCTCATTCATAAAACACAGATGTTTTCCTTTGAATTTACAAAGAAGGAAAACCAGTGGTTTTGAAGGGGTTAATGTTCAGATAACACCGTCTCCATTTGTTGCACTGGTGTCACCCATGGCTGGTGGGTAGAGACAAGGAGCTCTACTTTAGGTTTTGGAGGGAGTAGATGTGTCTGCAATAGCTCTCTAAGGTCCTAGTAGTTATGTCTGATCAAATGTAGTTGTTCTTATTGCTATTGCGCAAAGAATTCATAGAACCCCTATAGTGTGGAAACAGGCCATTTAGCCCAACAAATCCACACTGAAACTCTGAAGAGTAACCCACATAAACCCATTCTCCTTTCCTCTTAATCTACGTTACTCCTAACTAATGCATCTAACCTACACATCCCTGAACACTATGGCAATTTAGCATGGCTAATTCTCCTCACCTGCCCATCTTTGGATTGTGGGAGGAAACCAGAGCATCCAGAAGAAACCCCATGGATGTAGGGAGAATGTGCAAACTCCACACTGTCACCCAAGTCTGAGAATTGAACCCAGATTCCTGACGCTGTGAGGCAGCAGTGCTAACCACTAAGCCACCGTGCCACCCCATTCTCCTTGTTATCTAAAAATAATGCCTTTTAGACCCTCTATGATGGTATATTCTATTCTCCAATCATGAGATTGGTCAACACAAAGCAAAGACAAAGGAGGATTGGTAGCAATGAACTATGTCAAACACAACTTAATCAATATCACACACTGGTAGAAGTAGCAAAGACTGTAAGGTACCAGAAATGATCATCTGGGAAAATACCACAGCGTTTGCTACATTATAAATCATGGTATATCTGGAAGCTGGTTAGATATGTTTCCGCAGATTAAAATACACTGGCACATATCTTAAAATATTGATTTAACAGATGGATTTCGATAGATGGGGAGAAATCAGGTACATCATATCAACATACACAGGAGTTTGCTGCCATCTAGAGAGTACAGGTCCAGACGACAATTAGGTTGAGTGTGGATTGCAACCCATTGTCAACAATTCATTAATATTACTTAACCATTCTCAAATTCCAAATTCCAACACATTGCTCAAATATTGAAAGAAATTATTTTCTTGAAACCATCGTTTTCTCTTTATTTTTAATATTAATCCAACACTAACTGTAATGCTCTTTTAATAATTTTCCATTTTAACTTCAATATTTCTTTGGGAGCTTAGTGGTATTATCACTAGACAAGTAATCCAGAAACTCAGTTTATGTTCTGGGGATCGGATGGTGGAATTTGAACTCAATAAAAATGTCTGGAACTAAAAATTTACTGATGACCATGAAACCATTGTCGATTGCCAGAAAAACCCATCTGGTTCACTAACGTCCTTCAAGGAAGGAAATCTGGCATCCTCATCTGATCTGGCCCTCATGTGACTCCAGACTCACAGCAATGTGGTTGACTCTTAAACTACCCTCTAGGTAATTAGGGATAAGCATTCAATGCTGGCTTAGCCAATGGTACCCTCATGGCACAGTGGCACAGTGGTTAGCACTGCTGCCTCACAGCGCCAGAGACCCAGGTTCAATTCCTGCCTCAGGTGACTGACTGTGTGGAGTTTGCACATTCTTCCTGTGTCTGCGTGGGTTTCCTCCAGGTACTCCAGTTTCCTCCCACAGTCGAATGGGTCTGGGTGGGTTGCGCTTTGGCGGGTCGATGTAGACTTGTTGGGCCGAAGGGCCTGTTTCCACACTGTAAGTAATCTAATCAATCTGTGAATGATTTAATGAACTCATTCTCAGTAGTTTTGACACAATAACCTTCTTTCATGTAGAATGTTTAATATAGTAAAACATTCTAATATGCTTCACAAAACATGTTACCAAATTGCCACTTAATCTAGGAAGTACATATGGAGAAGGAACATTTGGTAAAAGAGACATGGTCTTTAGAGAGAGCGTGGGAGAGCAGCAGAGAATTAGAGTGGGATTTCCAGAGCATTGTACCTGGATAGCAGGATGCATGCCCACCAACCTTCTGAGGTCTCTGCACTCTTCCCACTCTGAATGGCATATATTCTCTATTCCCATCACCCCAACATTAGCAGTTGTGAATATGTTCTTTATACAACAAACAGGAACTCTTAATCACAGCATTTCGTAAGTGAATCATTTATGGACTGTCACTAACTAAACAGCTGGTTTAGTTTTAAAACCAACTGAGTAAAATTACTGCTACCATGGACTGGAAGCATCACCCATTACAGGCTTTCAGAACTGTATCTAGCCAAGTGCTTCTTATTTTCAGGATGGCTAACTAATAAAGGTGCATCATTCCTTTAAATTTGTACACAACTTCTTTCTCAGCAAGAATCAGGGACAAACTTCCAACAATGCCCAAACACCAATATTTTAACCACTTTATTAACAGGAGATCCAATTTTTAAAAACTAATTATTTGTCCTTGATTTGGTCTTCCAATTTTTCTTCAACAATATGAAATTAATTTAAATAAGTAACAACGCAATTTAAAAACTGGCTGAAATGTGATGACATTAATTTCATAAAACATTGTAAGTTTGTCTTCTGTCAATTTTATGGGACTCAAATTAACTTTCACAGAATACTGAAACACCATCTGATCCAGGACAAGCTACTTGTATACTAACTAAAATATAGCTCATGACCAACAGTGGTTACATAGCTGCCAGCCAAGACAACATTATAACTAATCTGATCAAAATATTTCCTCTGTTCATATTTTCATGGCTGGTATATTGCAAAGTTCCATCCTTGGCCTCTCATCTTCATATACTGTCTCCTGATGACATTATCTAAGCCACAGGACCTGGTTCAATTTGTGTGCTGACGTTATCCAGGTTTACTTTGATGCCACTTCTCTAGATTTTATGTTTGTCTCCTATTAAACCTCAAATCAGAATGCATTATACATTGTAAGTAAACCAAAGGGGAAAAAAACAACACTATTTTTTCCTTCTCTATGCTTCTGCACTAACTCTTGTTAACTTAAGGCAGTCCACTGGTGTGGAACTACAACGATAGCCATCATGTGGAGGTGCTGGTATTGGACCGGGGTTGGACAAAGTCAAAAGTCACATGACACCAGGCTATAGACTACCAGGTTTATTTGAAATCACAAGCTTTCAGAAAACTGCTCCTTTGTCAGGTCCACTTCACCTGGGGAAGGTAGTGGTGAGCTGCCTTCTCTAACTGTTGCTGTTCACCAGGAGTTTGTTGCAGCCACAAGGAATGGCAATATGGTTTCAAGTTAGTGTGATGCAGGACTTAACATTCGGAAGGACAGAAAAAAGCATCATTATGATTTAATTCAATAAGCACAGCTGACAAAATCAAACACAGGAATTGGCATTCTAAATTAGTTTTCAGATTCTTACCCCAAATTATAATCCAGAAATGGACCTTAGGTATCCTGGATTTAAAGATGCAGGATGCATTCAGATTTACATTTTACTAGATTTATCTTTTAAAATGTACATGGCCAAGACATCATATGTTCTCAGTTTTATCATTGCTGCAATTTCTCCCATTCATTCATGGTATGTAGGAGGTCAGCATTCACTGCCAATCCCTCATTTCCCTTTTGAAACTTGTGAGCTACCTTTGTGAACTGTTGTAATTCTTGAAGGCGAAGTCAGAGAGTTTATTACAGAATAGAATTCCAACATTGTGGAAACTGGCCATTCAGGCCATCGATTCAAACTGATTCCCGTGCACCCACCCCCCCCCCCCACCCTCCACTAACGTAATTTCCCATGACTAACCCACGTGGTTTGTACATCTCTGGATACAATGGGCAATTCAGAATGACAATCCACCTAACCTGCTGGACTGTGGGAGGAAACTGGAGCACCCGGAGGAAACCCACACATAGGGAAAATGTGCACCCTCCACACAGACACTCAGGAGTGGAATCAAATCCACGTCCCTGATGCTGTGAAACAGCAGATAATAGGAAAGTAGTTCCAAACTTTGACTCCAGCCAGTGTAAAGATTTCTCATTAATTCAATATTGTTAGTGTTGTCACACTTGGTCAAGACCTGCCTGATGTCAATGGAAATCACTGAAGCTTTAACTTTTGAATTCAACTCTTTTATTCACATTGGGGTCATGGCTGCTACAAGGGTAGGAGAATGTGGTCTTGGTGCAACCCAAACTGAGAATCAAGGAGTTGGTTATTGGTAAGTGCTGCTTGTTATTTTCTGATTTCCAACATCTGCCATTTGTTGTTTCTTTTTCTGCTTTTTAGTAGTGTCCAGAGCACCTTCTGCCTCTTTCCTGATGATTGGGAGTGGACTAGCTCAGAGATAGACTGGACTTATCCCACTTTTAAGTGGAAAGGATATACCAGTTTATTGACTAGATGCTAGTGTTGTAACCTTTAAGTATGAGAGAATATCAGAAGTCAGGAGTCAAGGGTTGTTCCAAATTGCCTCATTTTCTAAAATGATGTTCGTTTTGATTATTAATATTAATCACCTTGATATTCACTAAAATAAGTCTAAAAGTTCACTTCATTTAATTTAATAGTAAGCATTTTGCTCAAAAATTATAAATAGGGCACAAAGTATCCCTCCCTGTATATTACTATCGGCTTTCACATTAAAAATACAAAAAACTACAAACCTGGAGTACAGTCTCATGAGATGTCAGCTAGGATTCTAAGATTTGTCAAGTTCATGAAACATGAAGAGGCACCATAAATTGTTTAAAAAACTGCATGTTCCTGCATAAATTCTAAAGTGGACTTTGTTGCACTAAAGTTTGACCACCATCACTACTGATCACATGATGCAGGTGAACTATAATTTCTGGAAAGTTCCAAAGAGAACAATGCTTTGACACTCTCCTGGAATTTCATATCCTTGCATTCTGTAGTCATTGCACTGAAACCATTTCAAAAATAGAAAATATGGTGAATCCCACTGTAGACTGAGAAAAAAGGGAAGCTACTGAAACTAATTGTGCCTGAAATGGGGCTAATTGCTTACCATTTATGTTATACAATAGAATTTTTGTCTTGTTATATCTGAGGTACAAATAATCCTATTTATCTTCAAAGATGAATATTAGACACTTGACAAGAATAATAGACATCAATTGTCAAATTGAAACTGACTCCTTTATGGGTAGGTCACGTGCTCAAACACTTCCACCATCCCTCTCCCAGCCCCTGACCTCTGGAGAGATATTATCTCCGGACATCACCGCTTCAGTCTGGTAAGAAGCAGTTTGTTGTTAACATCAAGTCATCCTGCTAAGAATCAAACTGGTAACAGAGTCGGACTCCAGGCTTAGCCAGGTCTACCTCTAGTTTAAATCTCTCTCAAAACCTCAAATCTAGATTATACCTTGTCTCCTCCAGAAAAGTGGACCAAGTTTAATGATTATCGATATTGCGTGGAAATCTGCAAATTCAGTCAACTGCACCTGCAACCCATCTGAAGAATGTTTTCTCTTCATAGACTTTCTGGATTCAATCAAAATAAATCATTTGAATTCAAATCCATACCTTTGAGTTTCAAATTATTCTGTAAAGATCACATCTTTTTATCATAGTTTTTATTTGTGGATTGTGAGTTTATATCAAGGACATTGCTTTAATTAGTGTTGGCTGCTCCTGACTTTACAAATGCTTTCAAAATGACAATCAATGCTGATGATTTGGGGTAGGTGTAATCTTATGTTAAGCTGAAAGTTGAGAAGCCAGTGGATATTTGTCCAAGAAATTAAAACAATATCAGGGGAGGTAACCTACTGTGAAAGAGAAAACTTTAGAATTATTGCTGGTTCTTCTAAGCTTTAAAGTCAATGTCCAACATAGTTACAATGAAACAATAATCTATACTGACCTTCGAAATCCAAAACCAGTACCATCTAGAAAGACAAGGGCAGAAGATGTACAGGAACATCACCACCTGCATGTTTCTCTCAAGCCTGACTCAGAAATATATCACTGTTCCTACAATGTCATTGGTTCAAAATCCTGAAATTCCCTCCCTAACAGCATTGTGGGAGTACCTACAGCAAATGGACTGTAGACAAAAAGTGTGGCGCTGGAAAAATACAGCAGTTCAGACAGCATCCAAGGAGCAGGAGAGTCGATGTTTCAGGCATAAACCCTTCATCAGAAATGTGCCACATTCCTGATGAAGGGCTTATGCCTGAAAGTTTGATTCTCCTGCTCCTCGGATGCTGCCTGACCTGCTGTGCTTTTCCAGTGCCACACGGTTTGACTCTGATCTCCAACATCTGCAGTTCTCACTTTCTCCTGCAAATGGACTGTAGCATTTCAAGATGACAGTTCACCTACACATTCTCTCAGGTAACTAAGGATGGTCAATAAACGGTAGCTAGGCCATGGCATCCACAGCTCATGAAAGTTTATTTTTAAAGTCACTAGCATTCATTTAAAAATTTAAAACTCACAAAAGCAACTGCTCAGGTTGATCCTATTGATTAAATCATTCCATGTAAACATTGTTCATATAGAGTCATAGAGATATACAGCGTGGAAACAGACCCTTCGATCCAACCCGTCTATGCTGACCAGATATCCCAACCCAACCTAGTCCTATAACTGGTAGATAATTTGATTACTGATGCAATTGCCCAAATGCAAAATGATGAAATATGTTAAGAACTTAGAACCTAACGAAAGATACTATAAAACTTATATAAGTGGGTGGATTAGATGTTGTTGCGTGTTATGTATTTAGCAATGAAATGCTATTTTGAAATGGTATTGCACTTTTCCTAAGAGTTGAGGTAAATAAAGACTACATATTTTCATTTCCTTTATTTTTGAACATTGGACAAAAAAACTTATGATACTGCTTTAAACCAAGGAGCCTTAAAAAGAGATGGCTACAGTTTTAAAAAGTATTTTTATTGGAGCACATTGTGAGTAGTGTACAATGTTGTGTTTTTCCTGGAAAGGGGAGAACGAAAGCAGATTCCACAGAATAGAAAGCTCTGAACTAAGGGATAACTGCTTAACAACAATATTTTGATTGGCTCATGGCCAGCTGATCATTGCTTGTGTGGGGCCAGTGCAGCAAACAAGCACTCAGCCTATAAAGAGAAAGCATAAAAAAAACTGTCTGTGCCTCTCTCCTGTGTGCAGGTACCAGAAATTCTCCAGTAATAGCAACCGTCTTTCAGTTAGCATTCTCTGAAAATCCTCTGTTGATGGAAGAATAAAGTGCCTTCAAGGACAGTGAAAGGACATTCTCACCCAATGAATGAAAGAGTGCATCCATGTGTGATCAATCTCAGCAAACAGCTAAACAAGAATTGAAAAGAAGAGATAGAAACAATTCTTTGAATCCTGTGGTCTAGGCCAGGGCTATCAAACTGTGTTTCCCTGATTTGTTTTCTTTTCCACCCTTAATATCCATGTCTTGCCTTTGAGTGCCTATCTTCTTATGAAGGGGTGAATTTAAGAAGGGATGGAGTTTAAGTATAGAGATTTATAGTTAGCAACTCATTTTTCCTAATTATCATTGGCCAAAGGCTATTTGTTCATAATACACAATAATATTCTTGTTAAGTACAGAAAACTTGGTGAATGCTTTCTTTTAACCTGAGTTCATCATTCAGGGGAATTAGGGACATGAGATAATTTGACTAAACCTTTTCACATTTGTGATGACGCTGGGAATAATGGAGCTTAATTTCCAGTGCACTACCCCGATGAATTGTGACAATTCTGAGGTGTATATGCTTTCTTCTTTTCTCTTCCTTCTATGCTTATGTAAAATTATGGCAACAATTAACCTGTGGGGTTGAATTCATGAATAAGCCATACTTGCTTTTAACATTAAAGAAAGTTTGTTGCAGGTCAATTAAAAATTGGACTTAAACAAAAACAGGGCATAGGGGAGCAGCCTATTAAAAATAAACAGGCATGAAGATATAAGAAAAGATAAAACACACTTCTGTGCTTATGAACCATACAAGAAGAAAACAAAAGAATTAAACTTACCTCACTTGAGTCCATAACACACTATGGACCTAATTTGCCATCTCACCTCCTCCCTCACAAAAAACGTCATATTCAATTTTCTTTCATATTTATTATCTTATGCAGGGTAATTTTTATTTTATATTTCAGATCTCCAGCATCTACAGTTGTTTGTTTAATTCCTACTTTATAATCTATCACCTCCTTCATATTTTGACATGCAGCTGTAAAAAGTTCAACATCTTTATTGAGGAGTGCCAAATTATTTCAAAATACTTAAATTGGTGGCAATTATTTCGTCAGAATGTGCTGTTTGTTTTGAGGCCACAATTAATATAAGATGCATGAGCAGTAAATAACAAAATAAATTGACCATCTTTACTTCCATGTCAGCTATTTTTAATCAACATTTTTGAAAGGTGTTCATTGTTCCAATTTTTATTTTATATTAGAATAAGTAACTTTTCAGACCAACTGATAAAAAGCAGATTTTTGACAAACACATCATTGGAAAAAAAGACAAAGTGAATCAGTAACGAATGCATCCAGAACATAAGCATTCAAGGGTCTGAGAGACACTGAGAGACAACAATATATGAGTTTTATTTAATACGAGACAAAATTGTGGTGGGTAGAGTAGCCCAAATTTAGGTGGCAATGTAGATGACAGCATAAAATTATAAAGGGATATTGATAGATATGTAAGCAAGTGTAGGTTATCCATTTTCAACCAAAAATGGATTGATCAGGGTATTTTCTAAATAGTATGAAGTTAAATACAGTGGACATCCAAAGACAATTGTGGGTTCAGGTGCACAGACCTTAAAAATGTCACGGACAGGTACAGAAAATATTCAAGAAAGCTAATGGACTGCTGGTTTTTCTATCTAGAGGGCTGAAGTACAAGGATGCAGAGGTTGTGTTGCAGCTACACAAACCCACTTGGAGTACTGTGTGTAGATCTGGGCACCACACATTAGGAATAATGAACTGGTCTTGGAAGGAGTAAATGTTGGTTTACTAGAATGATATGTGGACTTCAGGGGTTAAGTTAGGAGGAGGGATTAGGAAATTTAGGCCAGCTTTTCCTCAAATTGAGAAGTTAAGGAGTGATCTGATTAACATCTTCAAGATATTAACAAGAAAAGGCAGGGTTTAGAACTAGGGTGCATCGTGTGAGAGGAGTGATGTTAGGAAACACTTCTGCACACAAAGGGTGTTAGATGTTTGGAACTCTCTTCCACAAACAGATGTGAATTCAGGATCAGTTGTTAATTTTGAATCTGAAGATAGATAAAGTTTCGTTTAGCTAGGTATTACGGGATTATGGGCCAAAGGCAGGTAATTGGAGTTAGGCCCAGATCAGCCATGATCTCATTGAATAGTAGAACAGGCTTGAGGGGCTGAATGGCCTCACCTATTCCTATGCACATATAAACAACTAGGAACATGTGAAGCTGCAAACAATGAAGAATAGTGTGTGAAGGTGGAAATAATGTGTATTGATGTAACTCTTGTTTTGTAGATATGCCCAGACATTGAAGCACTGACGTAATTTTGAATGGTATCTGTCAAATATGAGCAAATCATGATTTATTTTATGCTTGGGACATTTTCTAATGCTGTTCATGTACGTCTGCCCTGCGGCATTGCACCCGACAGATTAATTTAGAAAAGATAGACAGAAAGCATTAAATTTGTTCAAATACTTCAAAAGTTCTAGGAGTAGCTCTCAAGTGACAGAAACAAATAGTCAAGCTAGTAAGATCACAGTGGATAACTGATTCTCTGCTGAACATTAAGTAGGAAGATTAATACTTCCATCTGCTAGACAGGTGACTAATAGGAACCTAGTGAACCAAGTAAGTTCACATAAGCAAGCTATTAGAGACTGAATGTCAGGCACCTGACACTAGGATTTAATAGTTACCTTGCAGGAGCTTGTCTGATTCACTCGTTTCCTATTAGTCAACTTTCTTATGTTCATTTCATACATTGTTTCATAAGGTTATAGTCTCTGCTGAATGTACAAAGCCATTAGAGGTTGATTGTTAAGACAAACATTCAACACAGGTGAATTATTTCAGAGCAGATAAGTACAGGAAATGTGAATGATAGTAACATACAGATCTAGAAATGTTCAAGAAAGAAAACCTCTGGTACTTGAACATAACGTCCTAAACATTGGGATGTATCACTCCATTTTTCAAGCATTAATTGACCTACTTAGATTTCAATATAATGGCCAGAAAACACATGTATATTGCCAACCAGAAGGACATTATTGCTCAGTGCTCTTACCTTTTTGTCCAATACTAATAATCTGTCACAGCTCTCCATACTCTGAAATTATTCTCAAATGAATGTACGACAACTCCCTTCCATTTATTCAAAAGCCTCTTTTTAGCAACACCCTTTTGTCTGGTTTTCCACTTGCTACTCTCATCACCGTATAAGCAGTTTTAATAAGTTCTTCTATAGAAGTACTATAAAAGTACAAAATATTGTAGAGCATTATTGCCTAACCTCTGAGAAAGAAATAGGAGGTAAGACTGTTGAAGATGTTTTACAGCTCTGGGAAATGGTAGGAGAAATTTGAATTTGCCTGAGCAATGGTGTTCAAAGTCAAAAAGTGTGGCGTTGGAAAAGCACAGTAGGTCAGGCAGCATCCGAGGAGCAGGATGGTCGACGTTTCGGGCATAAGCCCTTCATTACGAATGTAGATGTTGATTCCCTAGACTTCAGAAACAATACTTGCTTGTTGCGTGTGTCCTGGTTCTGCATATCCATGTCCTTAAATGCAGTCACTCTCCAAGAATCTTTTACTTGTGCATTCTCATACCCAATTTAAATTATTTATCTTCAGAGTAGAAAATGGCAGCGAATGATGGAACTTACCACATTGTCCAAACGAAGCTCTAACAGACAGCCTTGCTTATAAATGTGAAAAATATTAAGTACTCAGAAGCTGACAAATTGCTTCACTTAATTGCATTCAGACACCAATTCATTGTCTTGATTTCTGCTTTTACAACAGTAACTGGGTATGTTTATTGCACAATGAGCAACTTGTGGTGCATTGCACTGCAGTTCTGAATATCATTAGTCAGTCATCAAAATGGCCAACTTTTGCAAACTCACATTCTTCATTATTTTTCAGATAGCCATACAATTTAAATTGCAAATTTTATGTATATGAAATATTGTATTGTGCATTCCTAAGTATTGAATTTTAATGAAAATATAAAAGAAAATAAGACTTGGAAGCAGTTTTGCTATATTAAACTATTTTATTACCCTGCATTACCATGAAAATGCTATCCAAGTCTCCAGGTATTATGAATGCAAAGGTAATGTGGCTAAATTATAGAACATGTTTCAAATAAAATGCCAATAAATTACCATCTAACATATTTCACAGCCTGGTGCAGTTACATTTGCATGTCACAGCTACGCATATCCTTTAATAATTCTATTCAGTTTCCTGACTGCCACATGCATTAGTTTTCAAGTAACTTCCACCTTTGGTTTTTGATCAACGTGCCTGTACTGAATTGACATGTTATTTCAAAGCTGTAATGGCAGGACAAGCCTAAGTGAATCTGGATAATGAAGGAATTAGAGAACTGAAGGAAAATCCACAGGGCTCAATAATCTACAATTCAGAGGACTTAAGGAAATAGCCCAGAAATAGTGGATACATTGGTCATCATCTTTCAAGATTCTATAGACTTTGGAACAGTTTCTATGAATTGGAGGATAACTAATGTAAATTTTAAAAAGGAAGTAAAGGGAGAACGGAATTATCGACCAGTTATATTGGTATTGGTATTATACTGGTATTAGGCAAAATACTAGAGGCCAATATAAAAGGTTTAATAGCAGAGCATTTAGAAAACAGTGACTGATTGAATAGTGAGCATGGCTTCATGAAAGGGAAATCATGCTGGACAAAACTATCAGAATGTTTCAAAAATGTGATGAATTGACAAGAGGTGAACCAGTGAATGTGGTTTATTTGGACTATCAACAGGTTTTTGATCAGGTCCCTCTACATTTTAGTACATAAAATTAAAAAACGTGGGATTGGGGCAGTGCACTGAACTGGAGAACTGGTTGACACAGAGGAAACAAAGAGCAGGAATAAATGTATAATTTTCCAAGTGGCAGGCAGTGACCCATGGGATATTACAGGGATCAGTATTTGGATCCCAGCTATTCACAATATGTGCTAATAATTTAGATGAAGGAACTAAATGTAATATTTCCAAGTTTGCAAATGACACAAATCTGAGTGGGAGGCTGAACTGTGAAGTGGTTGCAGAGATACTTCAGTATGATTTGGACAAGTTGAGTGAGTAGCCAAACACAGATGAAGTGTAATGCAGATAAATGTAAGGTCATCCATTTTGTCACAAAAGTAGGAAGGCAGATTATCTGAATGGGATAGATTGGAAAAGTGGGAGTTTCGATTAGACTTGGTTGCCTTGTACATCAATTGCTGAAGTTAAGCATGCAGGGGAAACAGGCGGTGAAGAAGGTAAATGGTATGCTGGCCTTCATAGCAAGAGGATTCTGGTATATGAGCAGGAATGTCTTTCTGCAATTGTACTGAGACTTGGTGAAACCACACCTGGAGTATGCCATTGGTTTCTACGTTTAACAACATTGTCATAGCATTTAAGAAGTGCATTTCCTGCACTTACCATTTCTAGATCTGATCCTACTCAGTCTTCTTCACAATTCCAAATACCTGATATCGGGAAGCAGCATTGTGGTCCTTCTGTCCATGGTTCTCAGCCTCTGAATGAGTCAGTGATGAGATGCAGATATAGAACACAAGATGTGGAATAACCAAAGAATTGCAGACTGTAGTTATGACTTTCTCAGGTTTAAATTTAATTATTCTTACAATGTAGATGATATTCTCGAGCTGATGTTGGTACTTTGAACTAGATGAACATGTTTAGTACACATTCCAACTTTTTTCTATGCCATATCTGGACATGTTTAGTATCAACTATGACTTACTTATCCAAATTCATCCTGTTATTTCAATATCCTTGATGGAGCAGATTGTGTTAATTCCCAAGTCAAAATATTCAATTTTAAAGATACAACTCAGAACTAATGACTGCAAAATATTATCAGAGTCGATATCCAAATCGCAAAAGTAATCACCAAGGGAATAGAGGGATACAGACCATGTGCAGGCAGATGGGATTAATTTAGAATGGCATGGTTGGTGCAGACATGATGGGCTGAAGGACCTGTCCTGTGCTGTATTGTTCTATGTTGTGGAAAAAAAGTACAATATGCAACAGGCCTGGTGACATCTTCCCACCCTACCTCTTGCAAAAATGCCATCCCGTATTCCCAATTCCTCCACCTCCGCCGTATCTGCTCCCAGGAGGAGCGGTTCCACCATAGATAACACCAGATGGCCTCCTTCTTTAGAGACTGCAATTTCCCTTCCCATGTGGTTAAAGATGCCCTCCAACGCATCTCATCCACATCCCGCACCTCCGCCCTCAGACCCAACCCCAACAAGGACAGAATGCCCCTGGTGCTCACCTTCCACCCTACCAACCTTCGCATAAACCAAATCATCCGCCGACATTTCCGCCACCTCCAAACAGACCCCACCACCAGGGATATATTTCCCTCCCCACCCCTCTCCACCTTCCGCAAAGACCGTTCCCTCCGTGACTACCTGGTCAGGTCCACGCCCCCCTACGACCCACCCTCCCATCCTGCCACTTTCCCCTGCCACCGCAGGAACTGTAAAACCTGCGCCCACACCTCCTCCCTCACCTCCATCCAAGGCCCCAAAGGAGCTTTCCACATCCATCAAAGTTTTACCTGCACATCCACTAATATCATCTATTGCATCCGTTGCTCCCGATGCGGTCTCCTCTACATTGGGGAGACTGGGCGCCTCCTAGCAGAGCGCCTTAGGGAACACCTCCGGGACACCCGCACCAATCAACCAAATTGCCC
>NC_057732.1:21304186-21330970 GCF_004010195.1 Chiloscyllium plagiosum | reverse complement strand
GTACTCTATGCCACTCTCTCCCCACCCCTACCCTCCTCTAGCTTATCTCTCCATGCTTCAGGCTCTCTGCCTTTATTCCTGATGAAGGGCTTTTGCCCGAAACGTCGATTTTGCCTGTCCTCGGATGCTGCCTGAATTGCTGTGCTCTTCCAGCACCACTAATCCAGAATCTGGTTTCCAGCATCTGCAGTCATTGTTTTTACCTGGTGACATCAGTTACTAACAACAGACATCCTCAAGCCAGAATGTATCTAAGCATTGTATGACTTCTATGCAGATACAGAGTTTAATGAGAGCATTCTAGTGCTGTGCATAGGATAAACATAATTTCAATTTAATCAACTAATTCAGCTGCAGATTTTGTATTTGTTAAAGCCTTTTCAAAGCTACTTAGCAACAAGGCACTGTACCCAAAGGAACTGAGCAAACTTTGAAACAGTTAAACAATCAGTCACAGATTAACTGATTTTGCTTCCAGGATTGCAGTTGCATTGCCACAACTGTTCTTTCTGTCCCTCTTACTATTCACAGGCTGGGGCTAATTCTACCCTGGATAACTACTCAGTTCATAACAGTATCAAGCTGGCAACTAAGCCGGTAGTTCAGGATAAATGTAAATAGAAGTAGGGTAAGGAGGAAGGCTTCAGTAAATGCACACACAACAGCTCAAATTTGCTGAAGCAGCAGGTTCCTGAAATTATTTCACTATTCATAAGCCACCATCTGTGGGACAACTGCAATTTCAATGTAAATGTTAAAGTTTAATCACAAAACAAATTTAATGAATAAAGACTTTCAATAATACTCAGGCACATACTGTTCATGGCTCTTAAAATGCATCGGCACTCAATTGTTTTCGTAGGTTGGAGCTGAAATGCAGATGGTAGTGTACATTATAGAACCATAATACAAAGGGTTTTTTTTAAACAGAACCATTTATTGCAAATAAAAATCTGTGACTTTTTACAAGACTTTGTTTTCTTTTTACAATAAACATGATGCGAAGCTTGCAAATTTTATAGGCTTAAGTTACATTTCCTGGATCTATTAATATTTTCTGCTTTCTTTACACCAAGTTTTACATGATACCAAAAAAATTATGCACAACTTTCAATATGTAGACAGTCAATATATTTAATGCTTATCAAGAATGGCAACTGCATTTTTTATGATTGGGATATTAAGAAAATAAATTGCCTTAGTTTAAAAACTACCTGTAGACTTTTTTTTTTACAAAGTGTTTACATTATTTTAAACTTAAAATTGTTGCTAATTTGTGTCCTTTGAGGGAACCAAACCAGCAAATGCACTTCTAATACAGAAGCTGAAATATTAGCCCTCAGTAAACGTACCCACTTAAACAGTAAACTAAAGGTGCAGAGAACTTGGCAAATGTATGCACTTCAAGAAACTATACATCACAAACGTATCATTATATTCCAGTTTTTGCTGTCCCAACAATGTTAAAACAGAAGTTATAACAAATTACACCTCGAATAAATCTAAGAAATTGGTATATATTGTATGAAGTACATTAATAAAAATTATTCAGCATGATCAGGTATCTTCATATACAATATAAACTTTATTAGCAATTGGACAAATAAAATGAGTGAGAACATCTTAAGAGTTGGTAATTGGCAGCTGTACAGATTTCTGAAGGTTCTTTGGAAGTTTGTCAGCCATTTCACGCTTTTGCATTCTGACTGGATCTGGAGTACAAGACTGAGAATTTTGAATTGGAGAAGGCAATGGCAAAGAATTGTTGCTGCTAACACTGGTGAAACCACAGGATATTTTTAAAATGCCAGAAAAGTATGGGAAATGCAAACATCTGCCATCTTTAATATGTAGAGTTGGAGGTATTTGAAGAAATTTAAAGTTCACTGCAGTTAGATGCCATGCTGAACATTGATAGCAACAAAAAGCAAAGGAGAAAGGAACTGATTTCTAGAAATTCTCAGCCATTGTATTTTTTGAACCATAGTATTGAGACAGAGGACATGGGCTCATGTCTGAGATGTCCCAAAATTGGTTCTCAAGAGAAAAGAGACTGAACAAAGGCAGGTTTTTTTCCCTCACATAGGGAGAAAAGGAATGCTGAAGGTGTCACTTGATACCACTTCTGTGGTAAACAAACTAATTGCTGCTCATAAAGCCTTAGAAGTAGATCTGATGCTAGGTGCAACTTAAAACAAAAAGAGGCTGTAAAATGTTATTAGTGCAGTGAATACGGACAAAATCAGACTTCTTCTTACAAAAGAAAACAAGATGAAGTGAGATATACCCATCAAATCTTTTAATTTGTAATGTCTGGAAAATCTTAAAAAGTCTTGCAAAAATGTAGACTTTTTGGAGGGAATTAGCATAAAGAAAAGTAAAATACTTTTGAGCACTAAGATATAAATGCAACATTCAAATCAGTGGGAAGAACTGTGCAAAGCACTAATTTTTCCAAATATTTATATTGCAAAATCTGGCAAAGCCTGCGGAAGGGGTAAATGTGGATCTTAAAACCAGAGAAAATAACTTGAATAGGTAATTAACATGCAGCAAAAAAAAAATTTTTAAACTTTTAGTAATTACATCTTATTTTCATGGAACAGTGGATGAAATTATTGAGGTTATGATATTCGTAGACGTGGCTATATTATACGCGGACCCTTTCATGCTAATGTTTAATGAATCACTTCATGATGTATTAATGTTAGTTGCTTAATATCGATGCTGTCCAGTCATCAGCTTTAGGGTGCAACATATTCACTTCACTTAGTTTACCAACTCCTTCTGACAGGAGAATTACCTCAAAACAATAAGCTTGCCATCTGAAATGGACACCAAAAAATATACAATCTTGGCAATCAGATTTTGCAAATCTTTGACTCGAAATTTTATTTTACTTTATTCTAAGAACCACTCTTTATTCTTCCATACCCCAAATTAGTCTAACATTTAAAATGTCTGTAAACAAATGCCAAAAGTGCTTACTGTGCAGGGATTACTATGAAAGTAACAGCACTTTTGTGGAGAATCTGACAAAAATGTAAAAGAACTAAACAGCAAGTTAAAAATATACACATTATAAACCATCTATTCCAATTAAGTACAAAATCCATCACAAATATTAAACAAGTAATGGAGGTTCTTGTCCAACTGTTCATTTCCATATTATTATACACATGATTTCTGATTATTGTAAGAACTTGGTTAAGTTTCATTACTGGATATACTGGATGTTATTTTGGTATGTTGACAATTTATTGCTTCAAATGCTTCATCCCGGTGTAACATAGCACCGAATACGAGTGGCTAAAAGACATAGAAAAATACTTTCACTGGAATTCAAAGAAAAATCAAGCACAATCTAAAGGTAAAGTTCTTTCCCTTTAGTGTAACACAATTGCATACGCACTATTAGATTTCACAATGAAAAGCAAAAATTCTCAGTATCAGATCAGATATTGCACCATATTTCTCATGTGTCATTGTACATAAGACATAGGAGAAATAGAAGATAACTCATATTATTACTCTGTGCAAGTGAGCACTTCACCTCAGTACAGCTTTAATTTTGCTGTGTTGCCAAGATACTTTGTGGCCTTGCAAAAGTAACTTTATAAAACCATTCTAAAGAGTATACAACTAGTCCAGAGTGTCTGTGGAGGATTTTGAAAAGAATATTGCAATGGGATACAATTACATCTTCAAACTGAGTGGAATTTTCTTATTTTGTTTAAAAGCTGAATATCTGAAACAGCAAAGATGAGTGGCATGTTAAATTAGACAATATATAAAGAACGCAACTGACTAACTGAAAGGTTAATCAGAAAAAAAAGAGATTAGAGGCAGCTATCTCGAAATTTAAAAACTGGTAGCAAGAGTTTCTGCAGGCAGTAAAAAAAATAAAGTGAGAGTTGGCCCTTTCGAGAGAGAGTGAGAGTGAGAAGTTAACAAGAAAACAGCTGATAAACAAAAATTTGATTTGTTTTCAGTGTGGAGGATAAAAAAATCCAGTAATCACTACATCAACAAGATGCATGGAAGAGAGGAACTTGCAAATTACATTCACAAGGTAAGCAGTACTGAGTAAACTGATTGAGCTGAGGGCTGACAAATCCCCAGACCGCGATGGGCTTATTCTTAGAATCTTGAAAGAGATGGCTAATTAGAACTGAAATGGAAAAATTCAAAGTAATCAGGAAGAGTCAACACAGTTTTGTGAAAGGAATGTGATGTTCAACCAATCTATTGGAGTGCGACATGATGTGGATAAGCATGTAGATGTACAGTACTTAGATTTTCAGAAGGCATTTCACAAAGTGCCACAAAATCTTATTGAACAAACAGGAGTCTATGGTGTAGAGAATATTACCATGGATACAAAATTGGCTGTCTAGCTGGCAGATAAAGAGAATATGCATAAACGGGTCTTTTTCTGATTGGCAGTATGTAATGAGTGGAATCGCATAGTGGTCTGGGCTGGGCCCTCAACATTTTACAATTTATATCAATGACTTGGTTGAAAAGTACAAAGGCTTAGTAGCTTAAGCTGCAGATGACACAAAGATGCATAAGAAAGGATATGGTGAAGAGGACATATGGAAGAAACATACATATTCAAATAAGTTTAGTGAGGGAGCAAAAATCTGGCTGATGGAGAATAATGCGGGAAAATGTGAAGTGGCTTCCTTTGAAGAATAAAAAAGCAGAATATTATTTCGAGAACAATTGCAAAACTATGAGGCACAGTATGATCTAGGTGCTCTAGTGCATCAACCACAAGAAGTTAGCATGCAAGTACAGCAAGTAAGAAAGCTAATGGCATATTACCTTTTATTATAAAATGAACTGAAAATCAAAATAAGGACATTATTCTTCAGCTATATAGGACATTGGTGAGACCATGTGAAGCAATTCAAAGAAGGCTTACTAGATTAAAACATGGGATGAATAGGTTGTTTTGAGAATAGTTGAACAGACTATTAGAGTTTACAAGTGAAGGGGTGATTTGATTGAAGTGTACAAAATCCTGATCAGTCTTGACAAGTTAGGGATCAAAAGGATGTTTCTTCTTGTCGGGTGTGTCCAGAACTACGAGTCATTGTTTAAAAGTTCAGGATTGCCCTTTTAGGACAGATGAGACTTTTTTTCTCTCAGAGGATTGTGCAACTTTGGACTTCTCTGCCTTAAAGTGGTTGAAGCAGGATTACTGAATATTTTTAAGTCGGAAGCAGACAGATTCATATTAGGCAATGGTATCAGAGGTTCTCAACAGTTGGTAAGGAGGTGAAATTTGACGCACAACCAGATCAGGCATTATCTTGCTGAATGACAAAGCAGGTTCGAGGGAACAAATGACTGGCTATTGTATCTAATTTGTATGTTCACATATAAATCACATCACCAAAGAAAGAAATGGTTTACCTTTTGCGTGTACGGAGTAGTTACTGAAATGCCCATTCCTGATCCTGGCAAAACTGACAAAACTTTGTACTGTTGGAGCAAAAAAAGGCAGAGAAAACAGTGAAAAATAATGCATAATGGCAACAGTTAGTATTTTGAGTTGAGATTAACATCTTAAGTATGGTCCAAATGAATAACAAGCTAGTGTGACAATTAAATATTTGCAATATTCAAGTTAATTTTTTTTAAAAATGCCACCTGAAGGAAATGTGGACAGTCAAATGGGGTCTCATCTCCAGTCACACAAGATTTTACAACAGTATTCAAGATGGATTCAAGATTCCTTTATGATCACATTGATATTGTATTTTTGAACACTTTGGAACTTTTTTTATTGTATCATTACTAAAGTTAAATTGAATGAAAAACTTTAAATGATTATGTTTCCATTAGATTTCAGCAAAAAAGATAGTCAGGAAAATTCAATTTTGAAGAAATTGACTCTGCAAAATAGATTCAAAATGGAACAAAACTATTAGCTCACCATCACAAAGAAAGAAAATTACAGCACAGGAACAGGCCCTTTGGTTCTCCAAGCCTGCGTCGATCCAGATCCTCTATCAAAACCTGTCGCCTATTTTCCAGGATCTGTATCCCTCTGCTCCCTGCCCATTTCATGTATCTGTCTAGATGCAGCTTAAAACTTGTTATTGTGTCCGCCTCTACCACCTCCCCTGGCAATGTGTTCCAGGTACCCACCTCCTTCTGCGTAAAGAACTTTCCACACATATCTCCCTTAAACTTTTTCCCTCTCACCTTAAATGTATATCTCCTAGTTACTGAGTCCCTCACTGTGGGGGAAAAAGCTTCTTGCCAACCACTGTGTCTATACCTCTCATGGCTTTGTAGACCTCAATCAGGACCCCCTCATCCTCCATCTTTCTATTGAAAATAATCCTAATCTATTCAACCTCTCTTCATAGCTAGTGCCCTCCATACCAGACAGCATTCTGGTGAACCTCCTCTGAACCCTCTCCAAAGCATCCACATCCTTCTGGTAATGTAGCAACCAGAACTGTACACAGTACAGTACCAGAACTGTACACAAATGCAGCCGAACCAAAGTCGGCCAGACCAACAACTGCAACACGACCTGCCAACGTTTGTACTCAATATCCAGCCCGATGAAGGAAAACATGCCGCATGCTTTCTTGACAACTCTACTGACCTGCGTTGCCAACCTCAGGGTATAATGGACCTAAACACCAAGATCTCCCTGTACAAAGTTTCCCTAGAACTTTTCCATTAACCGCATGGATCGCTCTAGAATTGGATCTTCCAAAATGCATCACCTCACATTTGCCCAGATTGAACTCCATCTGCCAATTCTCCACCCAATTCTCCAATCTATCTATATTCTGCTCCATTCTCTGACAGTCCCCTTCATTATCTGCTACTTACTGTCATCTGCAAACTTGCTCATCAGACCACCTATACCTTCTTCTAGGTTATTTGTGTATATTACAAACATCAGTGGTCCCAGCACAGATCCCTGTGGAACTTCACTGGTCACAGTTCTCCATTTTGAGAAACTCCCCTCCAGTACTACTACTGTCTCCTGCTGTGCAGCCGGTTCTCTATCCATCCAGCGAGTACATCCTGGACCCCATGCAACTTCACTCTCTCCATCAGCCTATCATGGTGAACCTTACTAAAGTCCAAGTATCTACAGCCCTTCCCTCATCAATCAACTATGTCACCTCCTCAAAGAATTCTATTAAGTTGGTAAGACATAACCTTCCCTGCACAAAACCATGCTGCCTATCACTGATTACATTTTCTTCCAAATGTAAATTGATCCTATTCCTCAGTATCTTCTCAGCAGCTTCCGTACCACTGACATCAGGCTCACCAGTCTGTAATTACCTGGATTATCCTTGCTACCCTTCTTAAACAAGGGGACATGAAAGCACTTTCCTTTTGGAAAATAAGAATATTTTATCACTGTTGAGATACTTTAAACTTTTGATATCTATATAAAGTAATATGCTTTTATTTTTGAACAACACCATAGCTCCAAGCTGATATTATAGACAACACCACAATTTTTGGACTTGCAGCAAAGCTGCGTGATCTCACATAAAGCCTCCCTGCCAGATCACTCAATACTTCATAATGCAAAGCTTTCATCAAAATGTTGATGCAATGAAATTGCACGATAAGATTTTGGATAGAAAGATCAGCACATTTCAAAGGTAACACAAAATATTAAGAGGTGAACTTAAGGACTTAATCAATGTCAATCAAATTAATCAAAACTGTTATTTTATTACATTAAAAGTGTATTTCCTGAAAACTTAAGAATTTTTTCAAATACTACTACGTTTCAAGATATTTTACGTGAAATAATCTTTATGAAGCAACTCTGAATTTTTTCACCTTAAAAGGTATTTAAAGATATTACATAAATCTGAGCTGATAATTATATACACCAGTATATATAGTAGTGATAAATAATCCCAATTCAGGAGAATGTACCAATCCATATTGAACCTAGTGACATTATTTAGACAGTATAAGCTTAACAAGAAAAAGATGTACTGATAGAAGACAGGCTGATAAATATGGAGGAGTATCCAGCCCTTTAACTACCAAATGGAGATATTTCCACTTTTATGCACAGCAATTGACAAAGTGTTGCTGAATTTATGGTAGATGTAGTTGATTCATGTCTACTAGGAATTGAATTTCTTTGATCACTTAGAACTCAAGGTAATGGGACTGTTAATATATGTATATATTATACATGCAAACTTCAGCATAACCATATACACATATCTATCATCTGCATATCCATATTGGTCTGCTTGTCACTACGAAATCATTCAAAGTTATTAAAAATCTCAGCTATTCCACCACCTATTCCATGTAACTCAAAAAAAATACACCAAAATGTTCATATCAGTGTTCAGGAAGGACAAAAAGGTACTAACAGCATTATATAAACTCCAACATAAAATGTCTAGGCACATTACAATGTGAAATACATGCAATTCTTCGCAAGTTGATTACAACTTCCAAAACTCAAACCAAAAACACAAAAGCAAGCTAAAACACAACTCGGGTACTTTAAGCAGCAGCTCACTGCCAACTTCTCAAAGGCGTGCGCAACAAACAACACCCTTTCCATGATGTTCAAATGCCATAACGTAATATAAAAAAATGAAAAAGCTCAGAGGCCAGAAGCTTACCTTTTGAATATCTGTAATTTCTTTTAGTTTTATGATCTTATTTTTCTTAGATGAACCAGATTTGGAGCTTTCAAAGCATAAATAACTGGAGAAAGGGAAAGATTAAAAAGGTGTATAAAAAAGCAAAATATTGTGGGATACTGGAAGTCAGAACTAAGAACTGAATACAATGGAAAACTTAGCAACTGTGAAGACAGATAAACAACATTAATTTTTCAGGTCTGTGACCTTTCATTGGAAATTAAATAAAGTGTTTGACATTTGTCATTTTACATTTCTAAGAAAACTAATCAGAGTATCATTCAAGGTCTTCAGTTATATCTGATTTGTTTCACATTTCACCAAAAATATAATAAGAAAATGAATGTTTGATGACCAGCCTAAGTGTAAATGGTGAAATTATAAACAGAATCACAAAAGTAAAAATTTAAAGCATTAAAATTTGATTTCAGAGAGGTTCAATAGTTTTTCTTCTTTGTCATTTATTATTGGTTCTAAAAAGACAATCAATTGTTAATACATTTCAATTTTTGCTCAACAGAAATCTACATACCGGTTGAGTCTAGATTGGTTTGTGTAAATCTGATTAGGCTACTGCCCACAGCAAAATGAAACAAATGTTAATCCAAATATCGAGTAACTCTTGTAAACTCATTGTTGTAACAACTTTTGGAACAGCACGCAACTTTTAGCTAGTTGCATCACTGTTCTTTTCTTATACTCATCCAAGCATTCTCTTATTAGTTTTCTTTCCAACTAATGGTTGACATGCATTTGAATTCAAAAGATATTGTCTTTCTATGTTTTTCATCAATCTTCATCTCTTAGGTGACATTCCCCCCCACCTCCACTCCACTGCTGTGTTTTCACTATCTGCTCTGATCAATGCCCAAAGATCTCAGCTTCATTCCCTTGCATATCCACTTCAGTGAACATTGAACTTGACATGATGATGAGCTCTTATTCTGCCACCTTCATGTTGGTCCAGTTCTTCTCCAAATAACTACCCCCTGCCTCCCGTGCATTCAGTAGATCTTTTGAGCCACACCAGAGCTGCTCCCTTTGGCCACTTGCCCCCTCTAGATTTTTTTTTATTGTAGCTGTGATGTCAGAGTTTTCCTACTCTGTTTACATATTCAGGATCTCTAAATGGCAGTGGCAGCAGAGGGAGTCTTCAGGCTTCTGGGCCCATCCGGTCCTAATCACCAGGCCAACCATATACTTCTTTCTTATCTTTTATATCAAGCTTCGTCTTATCATATTTTTGCAGCTATGGTGGATAAAGGTAGCTGCAAGGGGCTGTGGCAATGGCATGATGGATCTGAACTGTTTCTCGTGGCCATGGCAGTTGCAATTTCAGCTTCAGTGACTTGGTGGGTCCAATCCAATTCTCTGGGCTATGGAGGTGACATGGTGGTTTCAGCAGTTGCGACTTGTGAGTCCAGCCTGGAATGCTTGCGGCAAGGGTGCTGCTGCAGTAGCTTCAGCATTGTGGGTCCAGTCCGTTCCTCCTTGATGTGGCTATGTTAGCGATGGCTTCGGCAACAGTCATTTCAGAAACCCAGGAGACGTGAAAGGAACAAAAGATGAACTTTGTTTTAAATTTTTTATATTTTCTGTAATTAAAGTGGCACTTGACCAAGGTGACTTTTGTCTAAATACAGCTATTTTCTAAATACAAGTGACAATAAATTACTATTTTATTCGAGCATGGCTCTTCAACCAAAAAAATCTGAGGCATACAGGCTCTCAACCATGAATTACAAAGCAAGATAAAATAAGATAGAAAATCTACAAGTTAATATACTGTTTTTCTTTTGAAATCTGATTAATGACGAAGAAATGCAACTCCAAACTTAAGAAAATACAAGTTTATGGGTCAGAATGGTTGCTTGACAATAATTATGACTCATAATGGCATTAGGTTCATTCATTCCTGAACGCATCAGCCCTAAATATGGTGAGTAACTAGCAAGGCATACTGTATCTTCATTTTGGTGAAGTACTGTTCACAATTTTATAAGTCTTTATCCAGTCCTACTTGAGACCCCTCCTTCATTTCTTTCTCTGTACACTGACAACTGTATTAGCGTTGTAGAGAAAGAAATGAGGGAGGCGATTTCATTTAGGACTGGATAAAGACTTATAAAATTGTGAACAGTACTTCACCAAAATGAAGATACAGTACACCTTGCTGCATCAGTGTGGCGTCTGCTTGTATCCTGGAATGGAAAACTTAATTAACTTTGTTCCAATTTCCAACCTTTCTCCATCTTCACAATGCCCAACTTCTGGTATAAGCAGCTTGTGGAGTCACAAGGTTACTAATACTACAACTACTAATTTCCAGAGTTTACTGCTCAGACCTTCATTCTTGAAGTTGTTATCAAGTTTATTTCACAACAACGATAAGTGCTATTAACCTCACTGTTAAGTTCAACACAAAACCTGGGCAAAGACAAACAAAACTCAAACTCCTCCAGATGCTAGAAACTTAAACAAACACAACTCAACAAGTAGTCACCAGCACAGGTGTCTAATATGGAGAGGTTAGATTGCTGTTAGCTAATATAGTTCGACAAGTTAATGTTTCAAATAACCCTATTCAAACCTGTCTACTTTATTTGAAGATGCTGTTTGATCTGATGAGCTTCGTCAACATTCTCAGTTTCTGCATTTAATATAGGACTAACACAACATCATGGACTTTTGTGTGTTCAAAATGAAAAACATTGCTCAGTGCTCTATTGCAGTTCCACCAACAGGTGACAGAACACACCACTTGCTGGTGACTAGGCAAATTACACATCCAGCTAAATGCTTATTAAAAACTTAACACATTGAATGGCAAAAACACCTAACAAATGCACTATAGAGAAACAGTACGAATCTTAAATGAATAAATCCAGGCTTCTCCAGTCCATTTAAATATTTTATTCTTTTAACGAGTGCAGCCAATCTTGACAAAAGAAAGATGACACATTTATATGGAAAAATTATTCAGTATTACATCCTGATATCAATTATTCTTTTATGTAAACTTATTAAATATTTTGAGAGTACAATTTTAAGTATGGAATTTATTCATGTCATAGCACCAGACGATGCTATAAACATTTTGCTAAACATTTAAAAGAGCTTAAATTCCTGAAGTGCTGAACAATGGATAAGGATAAGAAAATTCTGATTGAGTGACAGCCATTGCATTCTCTCCAAGTTTAACTTGATGTGAGTCAGCCTCAAAATCGAATTGCTTTACTTATGATTGTTGTGATTGAGAAGAATTTGAAACGTATTTCAGAAAGACATTAATATAATGAAATAATATTATTAAATGCAAACAATGAACTCAAAATTTAGCTGTTCACATAATATTAAATACTAAAACTTTGATTTCACTTCTGGAAATTAATTTTCTTATTATCCCTGAATAAATATATACAGTTTTAAAATGCTAATTAATAGAACAAGAATGACAGATTACAAACCTGTCAATTTTTATTAAACATTGGAATAATCCAACAAGGTTTCACTGCAGATTTATTCTTCCAACAAGTCAACATGCAGTTGAATGCACTAAGGAAATATGGCTCTAAATCAGTCTTCCTCATTTTGAATTTTTGACAGCTTCATTAGTGCATTGAATGTGTAAATAGCATCATCTAGTTCAGAATCAGAACTACTTTTGTGCATCATAGATGCCAGTGAAATTAATTCAAGACAATATACAAAAATATGCAGGGACAATGTCCTCTGATTTCCCCAAGTCACTGGGAAAATTCACTCATGAGGCAATCAGAAAAAAGTCAATCACGTGACTAGAACAGTCAGAAATGATGAGAAGCCTAAACCCAACCCTATCAGGTTGGGTATATCCCATGTTTATTACTTTCTAAGCCTGTAGCTATAGATACAAGAGAGGACCAACCTATGAATAGCAAACCTGAGGAGTTTTGAGTAATCAGATATGGAAGTTTCCTTTAAAAATCACTCACAGGATGTGGGCATTGCTGGCTGGGCCAGCATTCATCGACCATCTTAGTTGCCTTTGAGAAGTGATAGTGAGCTGGTTTCGCAGTTCATTTGGTGAAGATACATCCACAATGCTGTGCGTTAGAGTCCCAGGAATCTGACCCAAAATGGTACCAACATTGGAGGAGTCACCATAAGAGTAAGATTCGGGAAGACAGTAGCTGAAGGTCAATAAGCAGGAAGGTGGAATGCCACAGGTGAGAGCTAGCTGGCATTTTGCCAAGGGCAGGAGGAGGAGTCATGCCTGAAGCAGCCTTTCGGGTGGTGATGTGACAGAGAATTGGGAGCTGCTTTTTTGCCTAAGAGGTCCTCTGGCTTATAATCAGCTGTACAGGTGGAGGGTGCAAGGAGACTGAGGGAAGAAAGGGGCTGCAAGAGAAGGTGAGAGAGCAAGTAAAACAGAAGGGGGTAGGGCTGGAAATGGGAGGGAGTGCGCAAGGGTATGGGATAATAAAGGGAGGCCACAAGCAGCAATGGACAGAAAGGGAGTCCATAACATGGGATTGAAGAGAAGAAGTTATAAAGAACAGTTTCAAACCTGTCAACAAAGGACACACATACAACTAGGAGCTGGGAAATCTTGAAAGGGTTGAGATAATGAATTAGCAGCAAATAAATGTGACTTCTCTAGTTTAAGGCTCTAGGAAGAAGACTGTAGTAGATGGCACTGTAATGAACATGGTGTCAATTATTAGATTTAAATGTGTTTCAGATCTAAGGTGCATTAAAAAGGATGTTTGCCTGATTATAATATTTCAGCTTTGTGATGAAAAAAATGTTGCACCTTGATTCAAGGTCAATTATGTGCGGCTCTTTCAGAAAACACAAACATGTTATTATCCTTGTGAGATTCAACAGACATAGAATCCCTACAGCATGGAAGCAGGCCCCTCGGCCCTATAAGTCCACACTGACCATCCTAAGAGTATCTCATCCAAACCTATCACCCATTACTCTACATTTACCCCTAACCTACACATCCCTGAACACTATGAGCAATTTAGCATGGCTAATTCACCTAATCTGCACATCTTTGGATTGAGGGAGGAAATTGGAACACCCAGAGATGGAGAGAATGTGCAAACTCCACACAGACAGTCGCCAGAGGCTGGAACCGAACCAGTGTCCTTGGCACTGTGAGGCTGCAGTGCTAACCACAGAGCCGCCACACTGTGACTGGATGTAGAGAATTTTTTTATTTAAAAAAAGGGCAGCAAGCAGAAGATCCTATTTAAAAATCAATGGGAAAAAAACTCATTTAAGTGTTTAAACAAAGACCCTAACCTTAACATGGAACATAGCTAGGATTTTTTTCAAATTTTGGTTGCTGAATGATAGCAACACATTGGTTAGTATCTTCCATAGACAAGATATTTCCTTTATTGACATATATCAATAGCATTGTCACAAAAATCAACTTTTGGATGTGACATCAAGCCAAGGCCCTGTTCGCCCTTTCAGAAGGGCACAAAAGATCCCTTGGTGCTACTTTGAAGAGGGCAGGAGGTTCCTCCAGAATGTTTTGGTCAATATTGATCCTTAATCAACACTACGAAACAACATAATCGTTACATTGCTGTTTATGGAATTTTGGTATGCGGAAATTTGCTGCTGCATTTCCTTCATTACAACAGGGGCCAGAATTAGAAACAGTACATAATTCACAATAGAGGAATTTGGAATGTCTTAAGGCTATTAAATGTATTTTAAATAGTTGAATTGCACCAATAATGAACTTATCCCTTGTTACACACTATGCAGTCTCCATAGAGAACTCAGTATTACTTACTTTTCTGTTACATAGAGAAAACCATTTCGAATGTAGTCAGTGGGTATCTTCTTGTCCCTGTTAATTAGACAGCAGCGCCAGCCATTTTCACATACTGGGGAAAAAAAAGCACATTACTTGTGTCCACTCATGAAAAATGAACTTTACTCTGTTATCAGTACATAACACGTATAACCAAACATAATATTCCTTTCAATATTGGCCTTTATTCAGAATTGACAAAAAAAATCAATTTTTGACTGAGACCCAGGAAAAGAATAATGAATTTAATACAAAATTTAACAACATTTAGTTCTGGAAATAGCAAATATGTTATTTCTATTTTGCAGGCTACTCGTTATTCCAGTTTGGAATATAGATAGAGGAGCAAATTAGTCAGCCCTCTGACATTGTCCAATGTGACTGATCTGTGTCTCAGCTCCACTTACCCTTACCTGACAGTAATCCATTCCAGATTCAATTCTTCCAATTGACCCAACCTCAATAGCTTTTCCAGAGTGGTTTCCATTTTCACCAAACTTTACATGAAGAAGTGCTTTCTGATATCACCCTGTAAAAGTCTAGTTCTAAGTTTATGGTTAATCTCATTATTCTATGTTTCTGTACCAAAGAACTAGTTTCTTTCTTTCTATCTACCCTACCAAATTCTTTAATTATTTTAAACACCTCAAATATTCACCCTTACTCTTCTCTACTCAAGGGAACAAAACCTAGTTTATAAGTCAGTAAGAGTTGCACAATCAAGAGACGATGTCCAAGTAAGACATAGACCAGGTGACTAGGGAATTAGTGCATAGTGAATTACATGGCAATGTATTGCATAGGGAAAAGAGGTGCCTTAAGTAAGGCTTATTGCAACATAAAATTTTTTAAAAAGCTAACAGAAGTCAAGTGAAAGTGACACAGCACAGCTTGGAATTAGTACGTACTCTACTGTTGATCGAGACAAACAATTGTGCAGGAAGTGTCACCAGCTGCAGCAATGTGACCTCTGCGTTTAGGAACTCAAGTGGTTCTGGAGTCACTGTGGCAATCTGTGCGGCCAAGATCTTCTTAGATAGCAAGTTCAACGTTGGTCACAAGAGCTAAGAACATGGAGACAGAAAGGTGACTGCAAGACAGTCCAAGAGAGCTGGGCAGACTGTCCAAGCATCCAGATGTTCTGCTCGCAAATCAATATTTTATTTGGGAACTGGTGAAGGCATTGGTTCCTGAGAGGCGTGCAGTCAGAACCAGGTTTATGGCATGAATAGCAGCTCAGCTGTACAAGAGGGGAAGAAGGAAGAGACAGCAGCAGTGATAGGGTATTTGTTAGGGAAACAGATCAGCAGATAAGACGTAACAAGACTTGAGGACGGTATGTTGCCTTTGAATACAGGAGAAAACATGCCACTGCAGTTGTATATAACCTTGGTGAGACCTCATCAAGAGTAATGCTTATAGTTTTGGTCTCCTTATGTAGGAGGAGATTTGCCAGATTAATCTCTGGGATTTTAGAATTGTTTTATAAGGAGAGACTGGATCTGTGGTCTGTATTCCCTAGAGTTTTTAACAATATGGGGTGACCCCAATGAAACTTACTTAAGTAGTTTTACATGGCATGACGGGATGGGTGTAGGCAAGACATTTCCCCTGGCTAAAACCAGGGGACCTAAATTCAGGGTAACTGGTAGATTATTTAAGACCAAGATGAGGAAGAATTCTTCATGCAGAGGGTGGTGAATCTTTGGAATTCTCCATCCAGAGGGCTGTGGAAGCTCAGTGGTTGAGCACATTCAAGACAGAAGTCAATCAAAGGGAGACTTTGCTTGAGTCAGTTTAACTAATTTGGCTGGAAGGCTGGTTTGAGATCCAGAGTGAGACCAACAGCATGGGTTCAATTTCCACACAGCTGAGGTTACCGTTTAGGATTCTTCTTCTCAACCTTTACCTTCATCTGACCTCAGATTAAACCACCACTTGTCATCTCTTTCTAAAGAAAGAGTAGCCCCTTGATCTATAATACTGCGGTGATATTAATGACATCATGGACATGGAGATACTGCGGCAAGTGACATTGAAGTAGGTGATTGAGCAGGATCTAATTGAATGGCAGAGCAGCCTCAATGGGCTGAAAGGTCTACTCCTCTTCCTATATTCCCATACAAATTGTCCTCATAATTTAAGCCTTTTTGCTGCAGTATCACACTGGTAAATCTGCTCTGCATCCCTCATTTTACCAAAATGTCCATCAAATACAAATCAAAGAGCTACCTCAAAGGAGCAGCACTCTGGATAAACATTGCTCACCTCCAACAACATTACTACTCTATCAAATCAGAACATTTGAGGCACTGGGGAAGCTACAAGGTCTGAAGGTGGATAAATCATCCAGAGCAGGTCAACACCATAGTTCTGAAGGAGATTACGGAGGCATTAGTGATGATCTTTCAAGAATCACTGGAAGCAGGAGGGTTTCAGGGGACCTGAAAATGACTTATGTAACACCATTGTTTAAGAAGAGAGGAAGGCAGAACATAGAATATTACAGGCCAGTTAGCCTGACCTTAATAGCTGGAAAGATTTTAGAGTCCATTATTAAGGACAAGATTGCAGAATACTTGGAAGGGCATGGTAAAATAGGGCAGAGTCAGCATGGCTTCATCAAGGGGAGGTCATTCATGACAATTCTTTTAGGAGGTAACAATAAGACCATAAGACATAGGAGTGGAAGTAAGGCCATTCGGCCCATCAAGTCCACTCCGCCATTCAATCATGGCTGATGCGCATTTCAGCTCCACTTACCAGCGTTCTCCCCGTAGCCCTTAATTCCTCGAGACAACAAGAATCTATCAATCTCGGCCTTGAAGACATTTAGCGTCCCGGCTTCCACTGCACTCCGTGGCAATGAATTCCACAGGCCCACCACTCTCTGGCTGTAGAAATGTCTCCGCATTTCTGTTCTGAAATGACTCCCTCTAATTCTAAGGCTGTGTCCACGGGTCCTAGTCTCCTCGTTTAGCTGAAACAATTTCCTAGCATCCACCTTTTCCAAGCCATGTATTATTTTGTACGTCTCTATTAAGTCTCCCCTTAATCTTCTAAACTCCAACGAATACAATCCCAGTATCCTCAGCCGTTCCTCATATGTTAGACCTGTCATTCCAGGGATCATCTGTGTGAATCTCCGCTGGACACGTTCCAGTGCCAGTATGTCCTTCCTGAGGTGTGGGGACCAAAACTGGACACAGTACTCCAAATGGGCCTAACCAGAGCTTTATAAAGTCTTAGTAGTACATCTCTGCTTTTATATTCCAACCCTCTTGAGATAAGAGACAACATTGCATTCGCTTTCTTAAAACAAGTAATTTAGACAATTCTTTTAGGAGGTAACAAGTAATTTAGACAAAGGTGAGTCAGCAGTCGTGATCTATTTGGAATTCCTTTGACATTTGACAAGGTGCTGCACAGGACGTTGCTAAATAAGATAAGGATGTTAGGGACAAGGTATTGGCATGGACATGAGGATTGGCTGACTGGCAGAAGTCAGAGTTGGGATAATGCAGTCTTTTCCAGAATGGCATCCAATGACTAGTGGAGTCCTGCAGGAGTCACTGCTGGGACCACAACTATTCAGATTATCTGGACAAAGAAACTGAGGGCATTAGGTCATCTGTAAACTTAGTAACAAAGATGGAGAGAGGGGGACAGATAGTGTTGAGGTAGCAGGGAAGCTGCAGAGGGATTTGAACAGGCTCCGAGAAAGGGCAAAGAAGTGGCAGATTGAATTCAACCTGGGAAAGTGAGAGGTTATGCACCTTGGTGGGAAGATAGAGGTGTAGACTATTTTCTAAATGGCAAAAGACCTCAGAAATCTGAAGCACAAAGGGACTTAAATGTCCTAGTTCAGGAATCTCATAACATTAATGCACAGGTTCAGATGGCAATTAGGAAGGCAATTGCAATATTAGCATTTATTTTGAGAGGGCTAGAATACAAGAGCAGTGATGCAGGACTGTATAAGGTTCTTGTCAGACACATTTAGAGAACTGAGAGCAGTTTTGGGCCTCATATCCAAGGAAGGATGTGTTGTCTTTGAAGGGGGTCTGGAGGATGTTTACAAGAATGATCTTGGGGATGAGGGCTTGTAATATGAGGAGTGGTTGAGGACTCTAGGTCTGTACTCACTGGAGTTTAGAAGGATCACAGTGGAACTCATTGAAACCTACAGAACACAGAGGCCTGGAGAGAGTGGACATGGAAAAGATGATTCCACTAGTAAGAGTAACTATGGCCCAGGCCACAGCCTTAGAGTGAAGGCATGACACTTCAGGACAGAAATGAAGAATTTTTTCAGTCAGAGGGTGGTGAATGTGTGGAATGTATTGCCACAGAAGGCTGTGAAGACTAATGCACTGTGTACTTAAGATAGATGGCTAGATTGATTCTCCCCACTAGTCAAGAACCTAAGGCTACGGGAAGACGACAGGAACGTGAGATGAGAAACCTATTAGCCATGATCGAATGATGGAGCAGACTCGAGGAGCTGAATGGTTTAATTCTGCTCTTTTACTTTCTGGTCTAAGATGCTGAAATAATTGCAGGTTCCTACCAGACAAGGGTATCTAGTGATATGAAGTGAAAATGAGCAAATAGACACAAAGTAAAGCAACCATGCTTTTGTGTGGCCTATTCTTGTTCCTCTGTTACTTAAATAAGGCTGCTTAATCTCTCATGGCATTGCACACTGGGAGTGAAGAGCAAATAAATATTTAGAAGAAAAGAGGTAAGAAAGCAGGATGTTCTGAAGAATGGGAAAATCAATTATGCAAACATGAGTTAGAGGTAGGTAGGAAAGAGGTGGCCATGGGGTGGGCAAGATGAATTTTTTCAGTCAAGCAGAGTTAGAAGGCAGCAAATGACAGAGATTCATAGATCCTGGAATCTATTGTGTATAATTAATATTTGAAAAAAATTAAAAAGGGCAGAGGTTACTAATGAGGTGCAATAGATGGAAGTGCAAAAGTTGAGGGTACAAACTAAGTTACTAGATTTCTTTAAACACTTATACAAACACAACTGCTGACTCAAAAAATTTACACTACAAGAGAAAGGCATCCAGAGCTTGCAATTACTTGCAGATTCAAGGAATACTTTTGGAATTAGATTTTAACATAGTCTGCAGTGGCAACAGTCTTGACAGTTAACTTTTCATTAATTTAATATACAAAACAAACTTACATGGTACTGTCTACATATATTGCATCCAAATATGAAGGAATAACATTTATTTTCCCCTTGTTAGGCCCTGACATTGGAGTGCTCAGGGCATTTTTAAATGTAATTAATTATTATAATAAATTATCGATTTTTAAAAAAAGATACCTGGTAAAGGGCGCTCATTCTCTGCTAAATTGAAGATCTCACTGAAGCTGCTTTTTTTGGAGCTGTGTGAACGTGCACCATCATCCTCCCTGCTATATACAGACATGCTGTTGGCAGTTACATTGGACCTTGACACAACTGTTGGAATCTGTGGAAATATTACAATCAATGTGGGTTTGGATCATATCAAGCTTTAAACCACATGGCTTGAACTACTGTTCAGCCTTCCACAAAGGTAGTCCCAATTCATGGTATTTATATTCACTTGTTAAATTTTTTTCAAATTATTAATTTATAAAACTAAGTTATTTCTATTATTGTACCTTCTGTCCTTTCATATTTCTTTGAACTTTTTTACCAGTTTATGAAAATTTGCAGGATGAGCACTTTAATGCCTTCTTCCATTTGCCAAGTCATCTCACCAGTGCATTGTTTTTAGCCAGAAATAAAAAGGGCACAGGTTACCAGTAAGATGCAATAAATGGAAATGCAAAAGTTGTGAAAATACAAACTAAGTGTAATCAATGTTAAAATATGAAGAATTTTGTGTTTGCAAAATACAGATGAGAATGTTCAACTGACTTCCTTGAGCACATCCATTCAGGAAAGCTCATTTGATTGAAGTAACATCTGTATGGATCAAAATGCAATAATTCTACAGAGTGCTTTTGAACAAAATTACTTTCTCATAATAATCCCAAATATTGAGTAAGTTCTGAAACAATTGATGAGATTACCTTGTATTCAGGTTGAAGGAGCACACATTAGAACTTCTGGGGCAGTCTTTAGGAATATATTAAAGATATTCTATCAATTAGAGAATAAGTTATCCAAAAGTGCCAATCTCTTCATACAGGCTATTTCAGTTTCCTGTGATTCTCCGCCCCCCCCACAACCCCACTTTGGATGGATTGTAAAAATTACTTTAATAAAAATAAATTAGACCTTTAAAACATAATGGTACCAATCTTCCAAGCAGTGGTACTGATGAGCTGTTTACTGCTATATCAAAGATTCTCCAAATTGGAGGCTGATCTTTTCTTCCATGATTTTCCAAGCTCAGCTGTCATAGAAATGCAGAGTGCATCAATTGGAGTGGAATGAATTAAACTAAGGTTGGGTACTCCACCTTCTGATAAGGTTAGTTGGGTAGGTAGGGATTAGGATGGGCTGGGGGGGGGTGAGACAGGTGGTTGAAAGATAGTCAAGTCAAGTCTGGGAGATAGTTAGGTTGGGTGTGCTGGTGTGTAGGCAGACCTCGTCCTACTCATCCTCACTTTGTGAGGAGCTAGTTAGTGAGGGGATGGTGAGGGGATGGTGGGGGTGGGATGTTGTTGATTGCCTAGTTAAACAGGGGTTAGAGCATGTTTACATCTGCCTGACATTTCCTTGGTAACTATCCAGTAAAACCTGTGGCACTGCCTGAAGTTTCTAACTCTAGCTCGGAGTCGGTATAATAGGGCAGTTGAATTGCCCACTGGACACAAACTTCCTGGGCAAATCCCACATGGATTTGTATGTCAGGACTTCTGTAGGGTCCCAGAGTGTTACTTCAGTTGAATATCTTGTCTCCACCAATCCAGAAATAGGATGATTTGACCAAATGAATGTGCGTCTTTAAGTGAATGAGGAGAAAAATACTGCTATGGAAAACAAATATCAAACCTGGTGACATGACAGAGAGGAAAAGTGAAAAATTTAAGCTTTGGTTGGAAACCAAATCTTGAATATAGTTTGAAACAGTTTATGAAAAAAATGGAAATTTATTCTTTATTTGCAAGCATTATCTGATACAATACATTAATTGGCATGTTTACAGCCTCTGTGCTCATCTTCTATCTCAAAAATGTTTCATTTGTATATAAATTTGCCACTTTAAAGGGCGCACACTGAAATCTTGGATCAGACTGAGTAAGACGACTCTTCTGCAATTTTGAATTCTTGTAATAAAGTGATAGAATTGCACTACCAAGCAGCACCCAGTTTGACCTTATCTGCCTTGATTCAAACATACATAAAACAGCAGAATTCCAGAGGTGAGGTGAGAGTCACAAACTTCGACATCAAAGCCACATTTGACGGAGTATGGCATCAAGGAACCCTAGCAAAACTGGAATCGACAGGTACCAGGGTATATTCTCCACTGGCTGGAGTCATATCTGGTATCAAGGAATATGACTGTGGTTGTCGGCAGGAGGTCCTCAGGGCAGTGTCCTAGGCCCAAACATTTTCAACTGACCTTGCCTCCATCTTAAGGTCAGAAGTGTGGATGACTGCATAATGTTCAGCACCATTCACAACTCCTCAGATACTAAATCAGTCTATGCTCAAACGCAATTTGGACTGGATTAGGTTTGGGCTGACAACTGGCAGGTAACATTTGTGACATACAAAAGCCAGACAATGAGCATCTCTAATGAGAGACAATCTAACCACCAGTCATGCTGCCATCCTTGATCTCCTTTGTCAACATCTTTGGGTTTACCATTGACCAGAAACTCAAATGGACTCGCCACATAAACACAGTGGCGACAACAGCAGGTCAGACACAAGAAATACTGCGGCAAGTAACTCACCTCCTGACTTGCCAAAGCCTTTCCATTATCTAAAACACACAAGTCAACAATGTGATAGAATATTCCACACTTGCCTGGATGGCTGTAGCTCCAACAAAACACCTGAAGCTTGGCATCTTTCAGGGCAAAGCAGCCCGCTTAACTGGCACAACATTTATAAACATACACACCTTCCAACAATGACAGACAGTAGCAGCAGTGTAGTACCATCTATAAGATGTACCAAAGATCCTTAAACAGCCCCTTCCAAACCCAACACCACTTCCATCTAGAAGGACAAATGCAACAGGTGCAATGGGGATACAGCCACCTGCAAGTTCCCTTCCAAGCCAGTAGTTATCCCAACTTGGATATATATTGCTACTCCTTCACTGTTGGCAAGTGAAAGTCCTGGAATTCCCTTCTGAACGAGTCAATTTACAGCACAAAGTCTGCAGCAGTTCAAGACGACAGCTCACAACCACCTTCTCAAGGGCAAGTAGGCACAGCAATAAATGCTGCTTGAGCCAACAATACCCACATCCCACGAGTGATTAAAAAAAGTTACAAAATTCACCAATTTTACTTTTTGTAAATAACTATAACAATTCAGATATCTTTTTAGGATTAGAATTCCTAGTGTGAAAACAGGCCCTTTGGCCCAACAAGACCACACTGACCCTCTGAAGAGTAACTCACCCAAGCCCATTCCCCAACCCTATTACTCTATATTTCCCCTGACTAATGCACCCAACCTACACACCCCTGAACACTATAGGCAATTTAACTTGGCCAATTCACCGAACCTGCATATCTTTGGACTGTGGAAAGAAACCAGAGTACCCGGAGGAAACCCATGCAGACACAGGGAGAATTTGCAAACTCCACACAGACAGTCGTCTGAGGCTGGAATCAAACCCAGGTCCCTGGCGCTGGTCAGTGCTAACCACTGAGCCACTGCGCCACCCATAATTCTCAAGTTTTTGTGAATATTCTACAGCCGAAATAAAATTTACTGGCTCATGTCAAATATCTCTTTTGTCCTGTAAATATACAAACACAGGAGGTTAAAAGTTTAATTTACAGTATATGCATACAGCCATCACCATGGGGAAAATCTCATCAGTTTGGGTTGGATTCAAAACAAAATGTCAAAGTTAGGAACCTGCATACTAACCCATTTAGTTACAGTCACAGGAAAAGTTAAGGCAAATTCTGCATGATCCAGACAATTAAGAAGTCCCAATGAAAATGAACATAGCAGTCTAAAAACTTAGGTATTGAGTGATTTTGAGAATTTATGTATTTAAATACTATCCGGATCTATGATTGAAAATATGAAATTACAACTACTAGCACATAGTAACTGAAAGTTGAGTTTACATGATGACACTAAGTTTTGTTTTGAGAGGAGAGAAGTCAGTGCAACATCTGACCCAGCGGTTGAAAACATATTTGCCACTAGATGGTGCTATTGTATTTATTTTCAGAATTTCAAATGTGTTTCTTAAACTTAAGAAAGCACATTGATCTCATAAAACTCAGGCCACCACCAAGATAATAAATGAAAATAGTAATTAGAAAGAGTTCAACATAGACCTCCTCAACTTTCTACTTACCTACATTCATGAAAATATTCTACTGCCAAATAATACAATTTTAAATACCAATTTCAAATATATATGAGCTAGATAAAGTTACATCACAAAACTCCTTCAATGGCTCAGAGATGAAGGCTTATATCTCAGCCAAACAGCCCAGGAAGTGCAAACGTTTAGGCTTGTTGTTTGACTTCCAGTTCAAATGAGCTACAATCTCCTCCAGTTATTTGATTTGATTGATTTATCGTCACATGTACCAAAGTACAGTGTAAAGCTTTGTTTATGAGCAGTACAGGCAGATCATAGTAAGCAAGGGTATACAGATCAAAAAGACTTACACAGAGGCATAAGGTGTGCGCTAGGCGAGATCAACATTAGCAATATCAGCACTATTTGAGGCTAGAGAGTCCACTCATCGGTCTAATAATGGCCAGGAAGAATCTGTTCCTGAAGCTGCTGGTGTTCAGGCTTCTTGTACCTTCTGCCTGATGGAAGAGGCTGTAGGTGATCATTACCAGGGTGCAATGAGTCTTTAAAGATGTTGGCAGCCTTTCTGTGGCAGCGAGCTGTGCAAGGTTGGCTTCCATGATGGTCTGGGCTGTACATACTACCTTCTGAAGTTTCATACGGTCCTGCGCAGAGCAGTTGCCATACCAGGCTTTTATGCACCCAGACAGTATGACTTCAATAGTGCATCTGTAGAAGTTGGTGCAGGTCCTTATGGACATGCCAAGTTTCCTGAGCTACCTGAGGAAGATGAGGTGTTGTCCCTTCGTGACCGCTGCATCTACGTGGGAAGTCCAGGAAAGGATTCTCGTCATCTGAGGAACGTGATGCTCTCCACGCTCTCAACCTCAGTTTCGTTGTGTATACGTGGGCATGGTCTCCTCCTTTCTTTCTGAAGTCAATGATCAGTTCTTTAGTTTTGCCGATGCTGACAGAGAGGCTGTTTCCACTGCACCAGATCACCATCTCTCTTCTGTATTTTGACTTGCCATTGTTAGATATCTATCCTACTATGGTAGTGGTGTCAGCGAAATTGTAGGTGGCGCTCATTTGGAATTTGGCAACAATGGTGGGTGTCCAGGGAGTACAGTAGGGGGCTGAGGACACATCCATGGGGGGCTCCCCAGTTTTGAGTGTTATTATTGAAGGAGTGCACTTACCTAGCTTCCCGATTGCGGTCTGTGGGTCAGAAAGCTGAGGATCCAGTTGCAGAGGGCACAGCTGAGACCAAAGTCATGGAGTTTTGAGATCAGCCTGGAGGGGATAATAGTGTTGAAGGCAGAGATGCAGTCAATGAGCAGGAGTCTGACGTAGGTGTCTTTGTTGTCCAGATGTTCCAAGGATGAGTGCAGAGCTACAGATATGGCACCCGCTGTGGACCTGTTACATCGGTAGGCAAATTGGAGGAGATCGAGACAGATTGGGAGACTAAAGTTGATGTGGGCTATGATCAGCCTCTCGAAGCACTTCATGATTATTGAGGTTAGAGCCACTGGACAGTAGTCATTAAGGCACATTGCGTGTGCTTTCTTAGGTAGGGGGATGAAGCAGACATTGAAGTTCGACATTAGGTATACCAACAAGGTGATCTTGGTCTAGAAACCAACTCTGTAGCCTTGCTACTGTCTCAGACTAGCACTAACACTGGCATCCTATTAAACCCCAAGTTGCATTTTCAACCCGTTATCTTCTCCATAAGGAAGGCTTTCCCCTTGGAATATTTTCCAAATTTGCCTCAGTTCATCTGCTACAAATCAACTAATTAATTCAGACTTAGTCAAACCCCTGTAGGAACTTCTGATTTGGCCCACAGCAGCAGCATGGATAGATGTACAGCACTGCATATGAAACAGGTTTGGAATACCAAATAAAAAAAACACAAGACCACCAACATCCTGATTTTTTTTCCAAAATGCACTAATCACCTTCCGATCCTATTGTTAAACATTTTTAATCAAAGATTTTCAGAACACAGCAACACCCCATCACCTATAAAAAGCATATTTCTGCCACATTCCCAAAGCCAAGTGCTCCTAGTGGATTTTAAGATAGGAAGAGAGCAGCAGTCATTATGGTAGCACAATTATAGCTACACAATTGGCACTTTTCAGCATTATTTTCTTTTCTGCCCCTCAAACAATGTGAAGAGTTCCAAGGATGAGTGCAGAGCTACGGATATGGCACCCGCTGTGGACCTGTTACATAAGTAGGCAAAGTGGAGGAGATCGAGGCAGGTTGGGAGACTAAAGTTGATGTGGGTTGGTTTAGAGCAGCTACTTCATAGTGCACAAAAAAATTGATCTACAATTCTGTTGGTGGAATCATGAATTGAAATTTAGAAGCAGAAAGTCTGCAATGTTGGTAGCAAGTACCAAGATAAGCGTGACTGAAGTGCCCACAAGCAATCACGGAGACACAAGATTGAAGCAGCAGCAGACCATACCCTCACAGATGTTTGCTCTACCATTCACCATGTTTGACGGCTTCACATGATTAGCCTTCAACTCCATTTTCTCACCTACCCACCATTCTCTAATATCAAGATCAAAAATCTATTCAGACTCAGCTAAATTCAATTATAAATAACCCACAATTCTCTTGGGTAGAGTACACCTCCTCCCATCCTGCCCCCTGTAAAAACACCATCCCATTCTCCCAATTCCTTCATCTCCGCCGCATCTGCTCCCAGGAGGACCAGTTCAAAATACGTACAACACAGATGGCCTCCTTCTTCAAGGACCGCAATTTCCCCCCCGACGTGGTCGACGGCGCCCTCCACCGCA
>NC_057732.1:21296660-21304168 GCF_004010195.1 Chiloscyllium plagiosum | reverse complement strand
GTTGGGAATGTGATAGGTGGAAAGAGGTCAAGGTGAGGGTGATAGGTCGGAGTAGGGTGGAGGCGGGGAGGTCAAGAAGAAGACTGCAGGTCAGGAAGGCGGTGCCGGGCTGGAGGGATCCGGCTGAGACAAGGTGGGGGGAGGGGGGATGAAGAAACTGGTGAAGTCCAAGTTCATCCCCTGCGGTTGGAGGGTTCCGAGTCGGAAGATAAGACGCTCCTCCTCCGACCGTCGGGTTGTTGTGGTTTGGCGGTGGATGAGTCCAATGACCTGCATATCCTCGGTGGAGTGGGAGGGGGAGTTGAGATGCTGTGCTACAGGTTGGTTGGGTTGGTTCGTCCGGGTGGCCCAGAGGTGCTCTCTGAATCGCTCCGCAAGTAGGCGGCCTGTCTCCCCAATATAGAGGAGGCCACACCGGCTGCAGCGGATGCAGTAGATGATGTGGGTGGAGGTGCAGGTGAATCTGTGGCGGATATGGAAGTTTCCTTTGGGGCCTTGGAGAGAAGTGAGGGGGGAGGTGTGGGCGCAAGTGTTGCACCTCCTGCGGTTGCAAGGGAAGGTGCCGGGAGTGGAGGTTGGGTCGGTGGGGGGTGTGGATCTGACAAGGGAGTCGCGGAGGGAGTGGTCTCTACGGAAAGCTGATAGGGGAGGGGAGGGGAATATATCCTTGGTGCTGGGGTCTGTTTGGAGGTGGCGGAAGTGACGGCGGATGATGCGCTGTACATGGAGATTGGTGGGGTGGTAGGTGAGGACCAGTGGGGTTCTGTCCTGGTGGCGGTTGGAGGGGCGGGGCTCAAGGGCGGAGGAGCGGGGAGTGGAGGAGATGCGGTGGAGGGCACTGTCGACCACGTCGGGGGGGAAATTGCGGTCCTTGAAGAAGGGGGCCATCTGTGTTGTACGTATTTTGAACTGGTCCTCCTGGGAGCAGATGCGGCGGAGACGAAGGAATTGGGAGAGCGGGAAGTGGAGGAGATGCGGTGGAGGGCACCGTCGACCACGTCGCCTTCCTGACCTGCAGTCTTCTTCTTGTCCTCTCCGCCTCCATCCTACTCCGACCTATCACCCTCACCTTGACCTCTTTCCACCTATCACATTTCCCACGCCCCTCCTCCAAGTCCCTCCTCCCTACCTTTTATCTTCTCCTGCTGAACACTCTGCTCATTCCTGAAGAAGGGCCTGTGCCCGAAACGTCGAATTCCCTGTTCCCTGGATGCTGCCTGACCTGCTGTGCTGTTCCAGCAATAAAGTTTCAACTATTACAGAGAGTCACCAACTTTGGATGAAGAAACTGCACCAGTTATAAATTACCGTATCTTTAAACAGAAACTGTGCTACCATGTTTTAGATACCCTAGCCAGCTTATGTTCTGTTAAACCCCTTCAGAAGGCAAATACATCAGTGAGATCACGTCTCCATCCAAACACCAGTGAATGTTTGCTGTACTACCTCTAATCAAGGGGGTTTCAATTTATGAATATCTGGCTTATGAATGCTTGAACGTACGAACACAATCCCATATATGGTATTAATTTTTAAAGAACCGACATATAAACATTTTCTGTGCTTACTAATGGTTGTTTTCCATTGACTTACGTTGTGCTATGACTTCCGAACAAATCGACTTGTGAATGGATTCCAAAACGGGACTGGTTCACAGCCCAGGGACTGCCTGTACAAGGAAATTCTTCCTTAAATATAAAGACTAAAACTGTACACAGTATTTCAGTTGTGGTCTCATCAAATTCTAGTACAACTCCAGTAAGTCCTCTTTATCTTGTACACCCATTTGTTTAGAATTAAAGGCCAATATTTCACTTTACCATCCAAATTGATTGCTGTATCTTGCAAAATAACTGTTTCCCTTCAGCCAGCATTAAGCTTATCATAAGCTAATTAACGGTGCACAACATTTACAAGCTTCACATATTTTCAAAATTATTCTGCTTTGCTACCACATTCTAGTCCATTGGTCAGTTTGCTGTCCATTCACTCAACAGGTCTATTGCTTTACAGATAGATACTAACTTCCCTATAACTTAATTTCAAACCATCTTTACATCATCATCAAACTTAGATATATTACTTCATTTCACTTCAACTAATTCTTTAATATTGATTGGAAATCATTGAAACTCCTCATTGATCTCTGCAGCATTAAATTAATGATCCCTCTGCCAACTTGAAAATGCCCTATTTACATCTCTTCTTTGATTTGTGCCATTAACCAATTTTCTATCCATATTAATGCATTATCTCCGTCAACTCCACGAGACCTTGTCTTCTGTGTTAACCTTTTAATGTGACAGCTTATCAAATGCCTTTTGTAAATCCAGGTATACTACATGTACTTTATCAAGCTCTTTATCAACCCACTGATTGAATTTTAAAAGAAAATTTGTCAATCTTTATTTCCCTTTCATAAAACCATATTGATTTTCTCTGATCATGGTGCTGTTAATTGACTTGGTGGTGGTGTTGGTGCGGTGGTGGTTGGGGGGGGGGGGGGGGCGGGGTTGTAGTTGCTTTATAAAATTTATACTAGGTCCTATGGCACAGATGTACTGATCTAGAAAGTGCAGTATCAACTAACATTCACACAACTCCTTAAACACCTACGATCACTATCGTCTAGGACAAAGGCAGCAAATGCATGGGAATACTTGCACGTTCCACTCCATGCATTCATTATCCTGACTTGGAAATATTATTACCATTCCTTCAGTGTCGCTGGGTCAAAATCCTGAATTCCCTGCTTGACTGCATTGAGTCAACTTAGAACATATGGATTGCAGCAGTTACAGAAGGCAGCTCACCACCAACTTCTCAAGGGCAACTAGGAATTATCAATAAATGCTGGCTTAGCCAGCGCTGGCCACACCCCATGAATGAAAACAAAAAGTTCCACCTGCTTCAGAGGTCTGTCCAAGCAGGCTGACTAAAACTATACTTGAATTAAAGGTCATGTGGTGCAATGGTAGTCTCCTTATCTCTGCATCTGAAGCTTGGTTTCAAATCTCACTTGCCATGGAAGTGTATACCCAAACAAGTTGCTATAAAATAAAAAGGAGTCTTGTAGCACAGTGGTGGTGTCCCTAAATCTGGGCTGGAAAGTCTAGACTAGGTTCAAGTCTCACTTATTATACATGTTATGTCATAACATGCCTGACAAGTTGATTTTAAAAAAGCTCTTCATGATAAAAAGGTTTCTGTCTCACTGAATGGCTTGGATCTAATTTGTACCGCATTGCAATTGCACGTTTAAGACTTCTTTTGACCTTCCAATGGACTGATGTCAGGTTAACTTTGCTTGAAATCCCCCATTTTCTCATTCCCTCTTCTTGATAGCAGTGTTACATTTGTAAAATTGAACTGTCAGTATATTCTTCCACTTTAATGGATTGGAATTGGCAAACTGTGCATGTGAAACACTGACAGAATCCCGTGTCAGCCAAGGCACAGTTAGGGACACACTTGGCTCTGAATTTGACAATTTCAGTTTCAAGTATTACCCCAAGGCTTGAGCAAAAAAAATCAAAGCTAATTGATATTCCAGCACAGTGCTGAGGAGATGCCACACTGCTGGAGTTGCCAGCTTTCAGATATAGATTCAAATGCATTATTTGCTCAGAACAGCAAGAGCTGTTTAGCGGCTAACAGAGACCTAACTCACTGCAAGCTCTACATCAATTTTATGGTTTAATTTACCTTTCTCTGCCTGCAATCCACTGTTCCCTTAACACCCAGTAGTCATGAAAAAAGACAGACATGCTTCCAATTAATTGTTTAGCAGCATAATCCTGTCAGCATGTTAGAGGGCCAGAGAATGCAAGAATATAAAAAAAATCACCTTTCAGTGGAAATGCAATCCAGAAAACTTAAACGGATTTTTTCTATTCTTCAGCCTTGAATATCTACAAAGTGATACAGAAGATTCTTGTTTTGTTTAACCTCATGCAAAAAAAGTTATGATGATGTAATTATCAAAATAAATGTAAAACTTTTATTACAATTGTCTAATACTTGAGCACTTAATGGTTGCTGATACACCTCTGGTGCAAGTGGGATTTGAAATGAAATATTCTGGCCCAGAGGTCAGGATACTGCCACTATGCCACAGGAGCTCTGGTCACTGAAACAATTTCCATGTCCAAATGTGGCACACCTGATGAAAAGCTTCCTCACCATTGAATTAGTTGTTTATCTAGTCATATTTCTATGTATATCCTCTTCACCCCATACAGAACTGTGTAGCTCCCACTGCATCCTGCATGGACTCTCCCTCATCACCTCTGATTGCTGTACTATATTGACTCCTATTACCAATACCTAACATTTAAAGTTTCCATCCTCAACGTTAACACCCTTCATGGTCTTAGCTCCAAACCACTGCCAATGCGGAGAGTCTCAAAACTGCTTTCTTCTAACTCTGCTCTCATTTGAATTCCAAAACCTTTTCATCCCAGTAGCCATCCAAGTCTTGAACTCTGGGATTCTCTCCTTGTACCTCTCCACCATCCTTTTCTGCTGTGCCACATGCTTTATTAAGGAAAGAGGCCTCAATTTTTTTAAAAAAAGGAGAAAAAAAATTGTGCATATGATTAATGAGCAACATTCCCAATTTTTGTCCATTTCTTTGCAGAAATTGTGGAAAATCCACATAGTAGGGCATAGCAGTACAAAAACTGAGGAAGGAGAGACTAAACGGTATGACACTTAGAAATATAACTGAAAACTATTTACATTTAATTTAAGATTCAATGATTCATTTCCACAAATTTTCTGATTCAGCCAACACTAAAACCACTAACTTATCATTAAAAATTATCTTCGATTGTAAAGGGAATTTGCTGGTTCAGTTTGTAACTTCTTTTCTGTGGAGTCTCGAAAGCCAGACTTGATACACTGAAGCGATCTATTAATATGTCACTTAGAGTTTCCAGAAACAAATCATTTGATCTCCAATTCTGCTCAATAAATCAATTCTACTTGATCTGAGGCAGATTGTGTCACACATTAATGCGCAATTATATCATTATGAAAAGTAAAGTTATCATTGAGATTGAAATAGAACAGACGTAACTGATCCAGTAGCTAAGGATTAACAACAAAGTATTTTAGTGCTCTTTAAACAAAACAATTATAATTAAATGATCAAAAATTCATTTTAAGAAAATCAGTAAAAAAGCAGGTGAATTTTATGTTTAAGCTTAAGAGATAAGAAGCTACACAGTTGGACTCTCAAAGAAAATATAGAAAAAAAACACTGCAGTAAAATGCATCAGATGATTTTGTCAAGTTTTTAACATGTAACTTTCAAAACACCTTTCATAGTCCTAACACTTTCCATGACAAGCAAATTACTAAGCTATTTAACAGTACTAAAACAAACAAGACAAAACATAACAATTTCAACAAGATCACACTTCACTCAATATCAAAACCCAATAAATAATTCTTAAATTTATGAATACGGACAATTTTAAAACTACACAATATACTTAAAACTTTTAGAGACTTTAACCGTACCTTTTCAAACCCTGACAGCTAGCAGGAAAAGAAACAATAAAACATATGTAACAGAGACAAATGATATTGTGGCTACTCTACAGGTGCTAAATTTAATCAATTAGCTTTCTAAACTATACCTAGCCCAGCACATTCTCCTTTCTCTCTCTCTCAAACACACACACACACAAACATATATAAATATACAACCGAACTAAATTAGAAACTTGTTAATGGTGGTTAAGGGCTGGACCAACAACAGATTGGCTGCTTCCAATCTTGGAAAAATAATTAGATTTCTTTAGTGTTGTATTTCTTGATCTTAACTACAGATAACAAGCAAAACTTAGAAAATAACTTTGGTGTAGTTAGTTCTACAGAGGTAGAACTGAGGAATTAACATTACTTGTAACTACACTGTACTTTTGTTGTATTAATAAATTTGTTGATAAATTTGTTTGAACAGCAAGTGCAATCAGTATACCAACATGTTAAAAAAAATTGTTAACTGTGTTCGAGCCAGTAACCAGGATCTTGGTGATTTTGTTTTAAACAAGAACTAAAACAAGATCGTTTAACCAAAAGTACCTACCCGTCTCATCAGTACTGCATTTGATCTTTCCTTCAACTGGGGGTCTGTGGGCAAATTCTTCCACACAATGTAAGGAGTATCATATTTTTCTCGAAGCCTTGGGCATCGTTTGAAGATGAAGTCAATGAGAAAAAATTTTACTCCTGCATAAAGTCCTAAAACGGAATGAAGTAATGAATTGGATTAAAATAATTAAGAACAAGATATAATCTTGTTTAAAGTCAAACTATGAATTACAGTAAAGCATATACATATACAAATTTCACTCATACGCAAGTGGTTATTTGAAACTTATTTTTAAATTCAAATCTATTTACATAACTTGGATTCATGTTAAATAAATTATTCAACAATTCTCAAGCAAGGCTACATGCTGTCTCATATTTTGACATTTATTCAGTATCACAAAGTCCCATAAAGATTCAAAGAGCATACTATATCAAAGGAATAAAATAATACCATATGAAAATAATCTAAGATCACCATTTATGTACTGAAGAATACTATGTTGATTATATAACAGGAAAATTACCTGAATATACAAACATATGCATAACTTTGGCTCTGTGCATGTATTCTAGTATCTTAGAATGACTTTGATCATCCAAAATCTACTTGATTGGAGTCACTTTTCAGAGAGACTGTTGCTTTTTTCTATGAAAAAGAACTCACTATCTTTGAAAACCATCAGATTTTCAGGTAGTCATCTAACTAGAAATTGAGATATAAAATAGAGCAAGTCCAGTTTGGATCATACCTACTTCCAGTTCAAGTACAGAATGTCAACTATATTCAAAGTCTGTGAGAAGATTTGTAGCTCGGGTGCTCGTTGTTGTGGTTCTGTTCGCCAAACTGGGAATTTGAGTTGCAGACGTTTCATCCCCTGTCTAGGTGACATCCTCAGTGCTTGGGAGCCTCCTGTGAAGCGCTTCTGTGATGTTTCCTCCAGCATTTATAGTGAGTTGTCTCTGCCGCTTCCGGTTGTCAGTTCCAGCTGTCCGCTGCAGTGGTCGGTATATTGGGTCCAGGTCGATGTGCTTATTGATTGAATCTGTGGATGAGTGTCATGCCTCTAGGAATTCCCTGGCTGTTCTCTGTTCTCTGTTTGATGAAATTGCGTGGTATTTCTATAGAGAACACACACCGGATCATCAATGCCACACTCGCAGGAATCCGATTCACTCGAGAGGAAGAAAAGGACAACCAACTCCCATTCCTAGACGTGATGGTACAGAGAACACCGAATGGAGAATTCACCACAAAGGTATATAGGAAAGCCACACACACAGACCAAGTCCTAAACTACGAAAGCAACAACCCCAACACACACAAAAGAAATTGCATCAAGACACTATTCAAAAGGGCCACAACACACTGCAGTACACCAGAACTGCAAAAAGAGGAAGAAGAA
>NC_057732.1:21290075-21296643 GCF_004010195.1 Chiloscyllium plagiosum | reverse complement strand
CAAAACTAATGTAGTGTACAAAATCCCATGCAAGGACTGCATAAAACACTACATAGGACAAACAGGAAGACAGCTAATGATCCGCATCCATGAACACCAACTCGCCACGAAACGACATGACCAGCTATCCTTAGTAGCCACACACGCAGATGACAAGCAACATGAATTCGACTGGGACAACACTACTATTATAGGACAAGCCAAACAGAGAACAGCCAGGGAATTCCTAGAGGCGTGGCACTCATCCACAGATTCAATCAATAAGCACATCGACCTGGACCCGATATACCGACCACTGCAGCGGGCAGCTGGAACTGACAACCGGAAGCGGTGGAGACAAATCACTATAAATGCTGGAGGAAAGATCACAGAAGTGCTTCACAGGAGGCTCTCAAGCACTGAGGATGTCACCTAGACAGGGGACGAAACGTCTGCAACAGAAATTCCCAGCTCGGCGAACAGAACCACAACAAATGTCAACTGTATGCATAGTAGTTTGATTAAACCTTTCAGCAAGACATTCACCAGCAATACCTACAAAAACCCAATAAACAATTCTTAAATTACGAAGTTAAGTCGAGAAGGACCAACACCTAAAGCTGGCAAGAGAGATGACAACATTCAAAATTACAAACTTAGTTCCATCTACAGGTTATACTCATCATTTTAGCTTCCTCGCACTCATTTTCAGAGAGAAAGTGGATTCCTGCTAGTTTCTCAGCAATATACAAACCTCAGGTAACTCTGCATACTTCAAATAATAAGACAGCCCTGGTGCTGTATTTTAGCTTAAGAGAAAATCATCTTAACCTGTTACACAAAACACAGGCATTCTAGTGTGCTTACTGACAGCCTACCTCAATGGGATAACGTTCTGGAGCCATCAAACAGATGTTGAGTCACAACATGCCCAGCTTAAACTTATCTTTGAGGTTTATTAGAATTGAAACCGGTTGCCTCTTTGAAATTGAAAGCTCATTAACAGCAATCAAACACCCAACTGGAAAACTGCTGGTCGCCCAAGTGAGACCAGTCTCTCCCACTTCAGATGGGTTAGATTTCTTAGCTAGTTCAAAGGGTAAGTAATGTTGGAGCAAGCCAGATATGACTGGCAGACCTTGTCTGTTCCCTGGCCTTGCAAACGAAACCATACACAGATGCCTTTTAAAAATCATAATCATAGCAGCCTCCACTACTTCCTCAGGCAGCTCATTCCAACTTACCTTCTGCATGCAAGAATTACCCCTTAGGTCCCCTATATTTCTTCCCCTCTCATCTTAAACCTATGCCGTGGTTCTGTTCACCGAGCTGGAGGTTTTTGTTGCAAACGTTTCGTCCCCTGTCTAGGTGACATCCTCAGTGTTTGGGAGCCTCCTGTGAAGCGCTTCTGTGGTGTTTCCTCCGGCATTTATAGTGGCCTGTCCCTGCCGCTTCCGGTTGTCAGCACACAAACCAACAGCCACTCTCAGACAACAACTCACCAGAACGAAGGACCCGATACCCATTCTCAGTGCTTGGGAGCCTCCTGTGAAGTGCTTCTGTGGTGTTTCCTCCGGCATTTATAGAGTGCCATCCACAATCTCCATCAACAAACACATCGACCTGGACCCAATATACCGGCCATTACAGCGGACAGCTGAAACTGACAACCGGAAGCGGCAGGGACAGGCCACTATAAATGCCGGAGGAAACACCACAGAAGCGCTTCACAGGAGGCTCCCAAGCACTGAGGATGTCACCTGGACAGGGGATGAAACGTTTGCAACAAAAACTTCCAGCTCGGCGAACAGAACCACAGCAACGAGCACCCGAGCTACAAATCTTCTCACAAACTTTAAACCTATGCCCTCTAGTTTTGGACTCCAACACCCATGGGAAAAGTCCCTGCCTACTTACCTTATCCATGCCCCCCATGATTTTATAAACCTCTATATGATCACCCCCTCAGCGTCTAAGACTCCAAGGAAAATAGCTCCAGTCTATTCAGCCTGTCCTTATAGCTCAAACTCTCCAACCCTGGCAGCATCCTCATAAACCTTTTCTGAACCCTTTCAAGTTTCACACATCCTCCCCATTGAAGGGAGACCAGAACTGCATGCAACGCTGTCTTGTACAGCCGCAACATGACCTCCCAACCCCCATACTCAATGCACTGGCCAATAAAGGCAAGCATACCAAACACCACCTTCACTACCCTGCCTAACTGGGAGTCCACTTTCAGGGAACTATGAACCTGCACTCCAAAGTCTCTTTGTTCAGCAACACTCCCCAAGACCTTACCACTAAGTGTATAAGTTCTGCCCTGATTTGCCTTTCCAAAATGCAGCACCTCACACTTATTTAAAATAATCACTACTTCCTTTCTGTACTTGATTCTCTTCCTGACACTAAAGTAGGAAAATACTAGCTTGAGTTTGATTTTTGGTAACTGGGAAAGAAGGAGATGCATCGAGAATGTTAAAAGAACTTATTCAGTCAAAAATGCCATTCTACAATCAAAACTATTTGCAGTCATATAGCACTTACAATCAAATAAAACATTCTGAGCATCTCATAAGAGCATTCTCTCACAAAATGTGATGCCTGACTACATAAGAAGCCATTTGGGCAGATGATCAAAGAAGTTGGTTTGAAGCAAGTTCTTAAAGGGGAGAAAGAGCAGTAGTGAGGTTGAGACACTTGGGGAGGAATTCCAGAACATAGAGCCCAGACAACTGAAGTCAATGGAAGACATGGATAAGGGTCTCAGCTGTGAATAGGTTGAGGGAGAGCAGAGCCAAGAGATATTATGGAAATGGAAGTAGGCAATCTTGGTGATATGTAGTTGGCTGCTCAGAGTTGTAGAGTTGCAAATGGAATCAGTAGCTAAGGAACGGAGTTTATAAAGCTGTTACCTTCAGTCTGTATGAGTCAGCCTTACATTCTGTTGAAGGAAATTTCTGCTCATCCAGGATGTCAAAGAAACAGCATGACAATTCAAAGCAAGAGTCAAATTTTCAGGGATGGTGTTATGAAAGAAGAGGGTCTTGTCAAAGTTCATGCAGAACCTCATACTCTGTTTTTGATGGTGCCTTCAGAGGAAGCATGCAAAGGAAAATTGGAAGGTGGCAAAGAATAGTTGATTCCAGAGGTAACAGCAGGAGTGGGAAGAGAAACACTGCAAATGATTCCTGGGTAATGACTTCATAGTTAAGAAGGAAGCAACAAGAGAAGCTCTACCCAGAGGATGTTGAAGGAGAAATGTGGGAAGACTGAACGATCAACCAGTCAAACCTGGTTACAGAGGGATTGAGAATAATGAGAAGAGACAGCCTATCACTAACATGGTAATATTTGATTTATCACTTGGAAAAGGGTTGCTTCGGTACTGCAGCATTGTTGAAAACCTGAATGGAAGGTTTGAAACATGGAGGCAGGAAGTTTGGCATTGGTAATGGAAGAAACAATACCTTTGAGGAACTTCGTGAGGATGGAGTTGGGGTGGCACCTTTCAAGAAAAAGTAAATAAATTTTTGAGGAAAATGGTGATGTCAGCAGATTTGAAGTACAGAAGGTAGTATTAATAGCATCAGATAGTACAGGGTCAGGAAGAAAAGCTGAAAACCAACATGAAATAATTTAGCAACCACAATTAAAGAAAATACCAACAGAAAACACCATTCTGACTCACCTTTAAATTCCAGTTTTGTTTTATTTTGACAGCTAAAGAACAGAATTCTTAAATAGAAGATTCCCGCCACTTTGAGTTAATATTGTCCAAACTTTTCTTGAAAGCTAATTTAAATGTGCAAGTAGCAGATTCACTCCGCAATTTTGGCAAAGTAACTATTATTTGAGTGAGCATCAAAACTGAATACTGCAAAGTAATTCAATCTTGAGAGCACCTTGCCAACATTATCTTGTGGTAAATGTACTCAAACATATGCATAGTCAGCAAAATGTGCTTTCAGTGATCAGATCTAATTTGACACTTTTGAAGTATGGAGACCATGTACCTGCATGTGTCGGCGTGCCCAATTCTCTGTAATGTTCTTAGAATATTTGCTTGTGTGATTCAGGAGGGAGGGTTTAAACTATTTTGGCAGGGCGGTGGGAATCAGAGCCACATGTCTGAGAGGGGGACAGTTGCAGATGGTGCAGTGACAGGATGCAGTGAATCTATTGGGAAGATTTCTCATGCTATGAAACAAATGGATCGGTTAAAGTGTGTCTGCTTTAACGCAAGGAGTTTCCGAAATAAGAGTGACGAACTTAGAGCATGGATCAGTACTTGGGGCCACGATGCTGTGGCCATAACAGGAGTTTCACAGGATCAGGAATGGTTGCTTGATGTTCCAGGGTTTAGAATGTTTAAAAAGAACACGGAGGGTGGAAAAAGAGGAGGGAGTGTAGCATTGCTATCAGAGAGTGCATTACAGCTATAGAAACGAAGGTTGTTGAGGAAGGTTTGTCTACTGAGTCAGTATGGGTGGAAGTTAGGAACAGCCACTGCATTGGGGTTTTCTACATACCACCTAATAGCAGTAGAGAGATTGAAGAACTCATAGGCGGGAAGATTCTGGAAAAATGCAGAAGTAGATGGGTCGTTGTTCTGGGCGATTTCAACTTTCCCAATATCGATTGGAACCTCCTCAGTACAGATGGTTTGGATGGAGCAGTTTTTGTCAGGTGTGTTCAGGAGGGTTCCTTTACTCAGTGCGTTGACAGAATGACAAGGGAAGAGGCCATTTTGGATTTAGTGCTCAGCAATGAGCGAGAACAGTGTCATATCTTGCAGTGGAAGAACACTTTGATGACAGTGGTCACAACTGCCTCACATTTACCATTGCCTTGGCGAGGGAAAGGAGCAATTACTGAGGGAAGATATTAAATTGGGGAAATGGAAATTATGACACTATCAGACAGGAGTTGGGAAGTACAGACTGGGAGCAGTTGTTCCACAGAAAGGGCACAGCAGACATGTGGCGACTACTTAAGAGCAGTTGTTGTGAGTGATGCATGAATTTGTTCCTCTGAGACAGGTAAGAAAGGGTAAGATTAAGGAACCTTGGATGATGAGAACAGTGAATCTTCTCGTCAAAAGGAAGATGGCAGCTTGCATAAGGTGGAGGAAGCAAGGATCTAGCATAGCTTTAGAGGATTACAGGCTTGCTAGAAAGGAGCTCAGAAATGGATGGGGCACGAAAAAGGCTTGGCAAGAAGGATTAGGGAGAACTCAAAGGCATTTTACTCATATGTGAGGAATAAGAGAATGATCAGGGAGAAGGTAGGGCCGATCAGGGAGAGGAGGGAACTTGTGCGTGGAGTCTAAGCAGGTAGGGGAGCCCTAAATGAGATTTTTGCTTCGATTTTCACCAAGGAAAGGGACCTTGTTGTGAATGAAAACTTTGACAAGCTGGGATACAGTCTTGACCAGATCAAGATTGATGAAGTTGATGTGCTGGAAATCTTAGAAAACATTAAAATTGATAAGTCCCCAGGGCCAGACCAGATTTATCATAGGCTGCTCCAGGAAGTGAGAAAGGAGGTTGCTAAGCCGTTGGCGAGGATATTTGCCTCCTCACTCTCCACGGGAGTTGTACCGGAGGATTGGAAGGAGGCAAATGTTGTTCCTCTTTTCAAGAAGGGTAATAGGGAATTCCCTGGCAATTACAGACCAGCCAGTCTTATGTCTGTGGTCAGCAAAGTTTTGGAAAGAATTCTGAGGGATAGGATTTATGACTACTTGGCAAAGCATAGTGTGATTAAAGGCAGTCAGCATGGCTTTGAGAGGGGCAGATCATGCCTCACAAATCTTATTGAGTTCTTCGAGGTGGTGACAAGACAGTCGACAAAGGTCGAGCAGTGGATGTGGTGTATGTGGACTTCAGCAAGGCATTTGATAAGGTTCCCCACTGTAGGCTCATTCATAAAGTCAGAAAGAATGGGATACAGGGAGATTTGGCTATCTGGGTTCAGAATTGGCTAGTTGACAGAAGGCAGACTGTGGTTTCGATGGAAAGTATTCTGCCTGGAGGTCAGTGTTGAGTGGTGTCCCGAAGGGCTCTGTTCTTGGGCCTCTGCTCTTTGTAGTTTTTATAAAGGACTTGGATGAGGAGGTTAAGGGGTGGATTAGTAAATTTGCAGATGACACAAAGGTTGGAGGTATCATCGATAGTATCGAGGGCTACTGCAGACTGCAGCGTGATATAATGCAGAGCTGGGCTGAGAAATGGCAGGTGGAGTTCAACCTGGATAAATGCAAAGTGATGCATTTGGAAGGTCAAACTTGAATGCTGAATATAGGATTAAAGACAGGATTCTTGGCAGTGTGGAGGAACAGAGGGATCTAGGTGTGCAAGTACATAGATCCCTCAAGGTTGCCAACCAAGTGGATAGGGTTGTTAAGAAAGCATGTGGTGTAAGAAGGTGTACCACGATGCTGCCTGGAGTGGAGGACCCGCCTTATGAAGGAAGGTTGAATACGTCCGACGAGGAGGAGGACGAGGACGAGGACGAGGAGGAGGAGGAGGACGAGGAGGAGGACGAGGAGGAGGAGGAGGACGAGGAGGAGGAGGAGGAGGAGGAC
>NC_057732.1:21217323-21285765 GCF_004010195.1 Chiloscyllium plagiosum | reverse complement strand
TGAGTGGAATAGATAGAGTCAATAGCCAGAGACTTTTCCCCAGGGCAGGATTGACTGGTACGAGGAGTCATAGTTTGAAGATATTAGGAGGAAGGTATAAAGGAGACGTCAGAAGTAGGTTCTTTACGCACAGAGTTGTGAATGCATGGAATTTGTTGCCAGCTGTGGTGGTGAAAGCAGAATCATTAGGGACAGTTAAGCAACTGCTGGACATGCACATGGATAGCAGGGGGTTGAGGGGTGCGTAGGTTAATTTATTATATTTTACATTAAGATTAAATCTCGGCACAACATCGTGGGTCAAAGGGCCTGTTCTGAGCTGCACTTTTCTATGTTCTATGTTCTGTATGAGGAAAGGACTATTTAACTTTGCAGCCAGAGGTCACTGCAGATATTAATTACATTCAAAATACTAGTTAACGTTTACAGTTGAAATTCATTTTTAAAAAACATTGAAGAAGATAATTGTATACTATTACTTACCTATGAAGAGGCCCAGAATTCTGTATGGAAAGAAGCAAGAAGCAATAAAGAGGATCCACAAGCCCATATACAACTTCTGTGTTATTTCTGGATGCACCCACATAAATAAGCTGTAAAATTTTAAAACATATCAAAATTTTAGCGAGGATTTTCAACAGTTGTCTTTTCTGATATCCAAATTAGATATAGCAAGTGAAAAGCTTACTTCTTAATTTTTTCCAATACGTCTGCCATCTTGCCAAAAAGATTCTGCAATTTAAATTTTAAAAAGTTTTATCCACCTAAAATAGGTTACTGAAAAACAATCAAACTATTATGTATGGAGTTAATGATATATCTTTGTGACACTAAATGCACGCAATGGCCTGGAAAGTTCAAACTCATTTTTGCACAGCTAACAGAAAAGGACTCAAAACATATTCAAGATTATTACAAATCAACTCCAAAATACAACATTATAGCAAGATTTCTAAAATAACTGCAAGACAAAGTAAAATATAATTTAATACTTTACATTTAACTTTGCAAAATGGCATTTATTTTTCCACCCATTCATGAATTAGTTTATCCAATTAAAGTCCAGAATAACTTATGTGTTAAGTATTAACTTGAATGTACCCACATAATACAACAATTTTTTTTTAAAGTTCTCATGCAAATCAAAGCATTAGCATTCAACACAACTCATCTTTCAACTGGAAAACAAGAAAACTTTTCACATTTCGTTTGAATATCATAAGATTTGGGAGTCAGCAAACAAGGCTTTCGTGGATCATGCCACAACGGTGAAGTATTTATTTGGTTCTGCAATTGAACCCTCTTGAAAACATGCTTTGAAATTATTTATTTGTAACATTTCAATGCCTTTGTCCGGCATTTCAATGCATTTGTCCTTGGCAACAATGTGATGAAATTTAATGGTAAATTCTATCCCTGGTGACAACTCCCTCAAAAAAGGATCTTCACAACTGCAAATGTTGAACAGTTTTAGGCACTGACTGAGCAGCTATAACTGTACAATTGCTTTGCATTTTTCCCTGTCAAATTTTCAGCACTAATGGATTGAATTGTACCACCATAATGTACTGCAAGAAATGGTTTCACTTCTGGCTCTGTCTGCTCTGAAAAGTCAATTCAAAATCTACTATTTTGAAAACTGGGGGATATTTGCATTCAACATATGCTTTTTGCTTGAAAGGTACTGCAGTTATTTAAAAGATGTGGAATAATTTTTCAATTCAACTTTTACACAATATTCGAATAATGTTAGGTTAACAATCTATTCCTTGATTTACAAATTCAGCAAATTTTATAAATCACTTTAACGCAATTGATCTAATTTTAAAAAAAGGTGAAGCCATGTTAAATTTGATGCGGAGAAGATTTGTAGGAGAATCTAACAACAGGTATGAACATAAAAGAGAGATACACCTAAATACAATAATTAAATAAAACAAATCTTCATTCCAGTGATTAAGATGTAGAACTCCCTACTGCAAACAGCAGTCGAGATAAGTAGCATAGGTGCTTTCAAAAGGATTCCAGAAGTGTAAATGAGAGAAAAAGAAATGGCAAGATGTACTGAAACTCTGAAGGGGCAAATGAAATTGACATATGAACAACAAAAGTAGACCACTCACTTCCTTAAGGCTGCTCCAACATTAATAAGGTCATGGCTGATCTGATCACTCTATATTCCAACCTACCCCCAATAACTTTTCACCTGTCTTGCTCGTCAAGAATTGACTTAGTTCTAAAGACTCAAGAGTGTCCATGAAAAAAATATTCTCCTTATCTGCGCCTCCAATGGATAACTCCTTATTTTTAAATACTGACTGCTAATTCTAGATTCACCCACAAAAGAAAAATATCCCTTTCAATTCAACCAGCTCTCATATTATAATCAAGATCCCTCTTATTCTCTTAACCTCCAGTAAATGAGTTAGAATGTCAGTTTTTTGTCATAAGATAACCCACTCATTCGATGGATTAACCTGGTGAATCTTCTCCTAACTGTTTCTAACTCATTTACATCTATCCATCCAACACTATACCTAGTCCTCCAGATGTGAGCTCACCAACGCCCTATACAAATAAAGCATAACCTTCATTCTTTTGCATTCAATTCCACTTGTGATAAACAATCACATTTTATTAGTTTTCCTAATCATTTGCTGTACCCAAGACTAAACTTTTACAATTATGCATCAGGACAACCAGATCAGAGCTGCGCATTTTCTCACCAATTATATGATATGCTTTATTTTACCTGCCAAAATGGACGAATTCCCATTTTCCCACATTATGCTCATTTACATCATTGCGTACCTAAACATAATATCTCTTTGTAGCCTCTTTATGTCCTCTTTACAACTTATTTTCCAACCTTTCTTTGTGTTATTAGCAAATTTAGCAACTATACTTTTGATTCCTTCATTTAAGTCATTTCTATAAACAATAAAAAATTCAAGGCCCCAGCACTGGATGCGGTGACATATCATTCATTACATTTTGCCAACCAGAAAATGACCCATTTATGCCTACACTGTTACCTGTTAGCTAACCAATCTTCCATCCATGGCAGCATGTTACTGCCGACACACAATCTTGTGTTCAATGAAAATAAATCAATAACCTTTGATGTGGCACCTTATTAAGTGCCTTCTGGAAATCCAAGTCTTGTGTGTTCACCAGTTCCTCTTTCCCCAAAGCACTTGTTAGTTCCTCAAAATTTTCAATAAATGGTTAAACATAATTTTCTTTTCACAAAACCATGTTGACTTTGCCTGATAACCTTTAACCTTTTGAAGACAAGCCCTGAACAAATGTTCAGAACTCTGGGACCACGTGGGTAACACAGCCATCTCGACCCACATTCTTTGTTGCAGACAGGAATACCAATCTCCCTCATTGTACTGCTTTCTACTGTCACTGCCCACATGGATAGCTTCCTATATTCCCTATCACAGGACGTTATAAAATCCATCTTGCAGCCCTTAGTCATCAAAACACGCTGAAAAAACTCCAACCTACTGAACAATTTGAAAGGCTGAAATTCCTGGACTTGTGTCCACTTGGTCCCCTTGTCCTCCGAGCCCCCTTATCTTCTTTTCTCAGTTAGAACTTTCCTTCCCTGACTAGTGACCAAGTCAAAAGACCCTACCCCTTAGGGATGTCAGCCGAAACCTCTTGCTGGAAAGTGCCCAAGTAACTTTCCTCCTTCCCTGTCATATTGCACAATCTGCAGTTCAGCCTCTAGCTCAATGAACCAAAGTTAATTGTGCTACAAATACTTACTGCTGGATCATACTGTCATCTAGAAGATTCCAAATTCTGCAATCACAATACCCTTGAGTAAATCAGCAACACAAGCTAGTTGGGCAGTTCTTGAGTTGTATACTCAAAGTTATCATATTTAACTACAAATAGGAATTACTTTGCTGTGTAATCCTGTTGATTTTGAAAAAGGACAAGCTTGCACCTTTCCTGAATGTTTAAAAGTATTTCAAAGTCAGTGTTTTAGTTTTACCTGCAGTTTTGTTGTACAATATTTAGCTTAAAAAAATCACCAAACTGACTATAGTAGAATTCCACAAACAATGAGGTGAATGACAGATTGAGATTTTTTGGTGAAGTTGAGTGAGGAAAGAAATACTAACAAAGACTGGAGAACTCCTTGGTCTTCTTTGAACACCACGTTGATAAAGCCTCAGCTTAACACATAACAAGAAATTTGCCACCAACATGCAACTGAAAAACAGCCTGATTAAATAGTAGTAGGGCACGAAGTAACAACTTTCTGATAGGGGCAAGAGTACAATTTACCGAGCCAAAGTGAGACTTCGAAAAGATTTAAAACAAGAAAAGTAATTGATTAAAATGTATGAAAGAAACTCATAAATGTAAAACAAAAAGATTATTTACAACCATGGCAACGAAACAGAATAAGCAATCTGGACCTTTGATAGATAATATATGCAAATCCCTCCAAACTGTGTTAGCAAACTACCTGTGCTTTTTGTGCTACATCAAGCACAAGCTGGAACTTTTCAGATACAGTAAGATCTTCTTTTGAAGGCTCCTGTAAGGAACAAATTTTGTATTTGGTATATAACATCTCAAATGAATACAAGCAAAACACTGAACAATCCACTCTATTACAGGATAATATGACAATTAGTTTTTAATTGAAATATAATCTTTTGCGTTTGCTGCAAAGGTACAAATATTCATTTTCCTCACTCTTTGTAGACAGAACATGAATTGTAGAATTGATAATAACCAATCACAAATTAGTAAAAATTTTGGGAATTAACGAAGACCAAGATGATGGAGGTTAAAAGCTGTACCTATTACAAAAGTGACATCCGAGATAGAATAGTTTCAGATTCAGTTTTGTTCGAAAAATATCTCCAGATGAAGGAAGCAATTTTGCATGATTCATACAGAAAGACACACATGTATGTGCAGGTTTGTGAGGGTGTAGATAGATACCAAAGAGAACAATGTAACAGGCCAACTTTATGCCAACTCTACCAAAAGCCAACATTACATTCCCAGAAATGAAAAGTTCAAGGATGTCAAAAATTTGAAAGTTACAGGTTGATAACAGCAATAATCAAATCCAAATCAGACATTTACTGACTTACTGAAAGAAAAATTCCGCAACTGCTATAACTAAACTTATAAATGTAAGAAATGTTAATATTACCACAGGATCTGATACTTCAGGCACAATGCTCCATTGAATCCTCCAACCCCTGCAAGACCCAGAAAAAATAGTTACTGAAGATACATAAAACAAAATCTACAAATCATACAAGTTGTGATTTGCCAAATTAGAAGCAGTTAACAATTTTCATTAACTGCTCCTGTACGTCCAGAGAAACACAAAGTTCACAGTCACAACAACTGCCAGCTTTGTTTCTCTCTGACACACATACTTACTTTTTGCACCAATCAAACTTCAAAAGAAACTTATTTGTCGAATGATCAACCTTTGGCAAATATCAAATATTTATTCAAAGTTACATATATTTGCTACTATTTTGTCATTTTTAAAAAATGTAACGAGTGTTACTGTGGATTTGCTGAATTTATAGTCTACACTGCAAACTATTTACAAATTTAAAATTCTTACATCTACAAAGGTAATAAACTCGGGTCACCTTATGGGGCTCTGGTAGTGAAAGTACTTTCTACTTTATGAAGAATTGATCTAAATCGGGCTTTTTGTTAGATCAGCATTACGAGATGTTGGTCAAATACACACTTTTTCGACCTGTCTAATGAATAATGTAATCACTAATTTATTTATCATCCTAATCTTTCCTAAAGAAGTCACTCGAACTTTCACAAGCTTCGCATCAGGTACTAATTATTTGCATTCCAATCAAGTAATAGCAAGTATATTTGGCAGATAAGCCAATTTCTCATACACCAAAACATTCTCTCTTTCCTTGTATATTCAAACAATAGTCCAGTACAGAACTAACTAAAACAGCTCAACTTTCAACAGGCAGTTTCAAGTGTAAATCAGAGGTGAAATTTCAACTGCAAACCATAATAAAAAGGAATATTTGCATTTATTCATAACCTCAGTGTAGTGATTGCAATGAGGTCAGCCATGTCGACCTCTTGGATAGGACCTCTCTGATTAGGGCTGTCAGTCTGGTCCAGTCAGGGAGCCCTGGCTGACAAATAAAGCTGGAGTGTCAGATATCCTGTTCACTCTGCAAGTTGGCTCTGGAGAGATTTGTTGATATTGACTGCAAATAGGTAAAGCCCAAGTATGGATCCTTGAGGAATTGCAATAGTTACAGCTTGCTAGCTGAAAATTACACATTTATTCCTTCTGTTTTCTTGCTAACCAATCACCAATCCAAGCTAATAATCATAATCCCAGGATTTACTTTTAAATAAACTCATATTCCACCTCATTGAATGCATTTTGAAAGTCTATAAACAGTGCATCCACTGGTCCCCTTTTAACCTCCCAGATAGTTAAATCTCAAAAAATTCCAACAATTGTCAAACACAATTTCTCATCAATAAATTTATGTTAACTCTGTCGAATCATATTATGATTTTCTAAGTGCTATATTAAATCCCAAACTCTCCACCATCTCTTTTCTGACTTGAGTCGTGGAGTTAAGTTTGCTGCCTTCCAAGAGGGAGTGTTGTTTTAAAATCTACACATTTCCAAAAAAATCAAAACTAATTTGCGCACTATCGTTGCAACCACTTATTTAAAATCCTAGAATACAAATGATCTAGTCCATGGGATTTGTTTGCATTTTATGTTTTATTATTTTACAGTATCTTTTGGTAAATATTATTTAATAAACAATAATTTCTCAAATTTATTCACTTCCACGTGATTCTTGGTTCCCCACTATTTCTGGAATGGTTTGGTGTTTTCTATCATGAAGACAGATCCACAGTAGATTGTTATTACTTCTGCCATTTCCTTATTCTCCATGATAATTCATCCAATCAGTCCGTGAAGTTTACTTTTACTGATTTCTTCCTTTGTATAAACGTTTACAGACTTTTATATGTCACCTTTGCTAGTTTGACAAGTAGTTAAAGGATAAAAAGGTGATCAGTGTTAAATAATTAATTCTGGGTGGGGGCTCTTGTGATGCAGTGGTAGTATTCCTTCCTATGAGCCAGAAGGCTGCAACTCAAGTCCCACCAGCTCCAAAGATGTGTAATAGCATCTCGGAACAGGTTGCTTAGAAAATCTCTCTGTTGTATAGGATTAGGCTCTTGTGGAGCAATGGCAGTGCCCCTACTTCTGCGTCAGGAGGCCGGGATTCAAGTCCCACCAGCATATGTCATAAAATCTGTGAACAGGTACATTTAAAATAAAATTAAAAATCTGTGTGTGCATACGAGGAGGTCTTGTAGTGCAGTGGTGGTGTTCTTAATTCTGGGCCAGATGGTCTGGGTTCAAGTCCCACCTGCTCCATAGACATGTCTGAACAGACTGATTAGAAAAAAAAATGTGTATGCAAGGAATCTTGTGGCAAAGTGGTAATGTCCCTACCTCTAGGACAGAACATCCAGGTTCAAGTTCCACCGATCATAACACGTGAACAAGTTGATTTTTAAAAAATCAGAACAAGTGATTAAAAAATATCTGTGAATATATATGCGTGTGTCACACACACAAAGAGGAGACAAGTGGAACTGAGCAATGGGTGTAACTGAGAGACCTCATATAAGCCAAATAAATTTTTGTTAATAGAGAATATCTGTACCTAGGTTCCTGCTTCATCATATGGTTTGAATTACTTAACATTAACTTCCAGTCAGATAGGGAGCAAACAAGAGGAGACCATAGGGCCAGACAATGTCTGCTCCAGGTGATGGGAGTTCCTGGATCTGACGGCACAACCACATAGGGTTGCTCACAAAGGCATAACGGATCCAGCAGGTAAGTGTAAAGGTGCTTACCTCTTGACCAAGCTGTCTTCAGCCTCAGTTCACCCTAGGGATTACCAAGACCAGCAACACCCAAATATGCAGAGTTCAACTTCAAAGGGTTAATAAAAATGAGGTGTGTTGCATCAATATAACACTTGGCAAGTGTCAATTTCCCTTCTGGGAAAGTGTTGGTCACTCATCTTCTACTCTGCCTACATTAAAGTCATAACTGGGCAAATTGGAGTAAAGATTCAATCTTAAACTCTTTGTTTACCCATTTTCTCGATTTAAAACTGCGCCAAATTATCTTAACCACTAATTATTTGGACATTCCCACTAACTTTCATTTTAACCAAGAAAGCCATATAATGTACCAGTCTGTAACTAAAATGAAGTTCTAACAAAGCAGCGAGAGATAATTTTAGAAATAATTTCAAACAGAAACTTTGTTCAGAAACTTTCAACTTGTAGATGCAACACAAGTATAACGCATATTGTAGGTGTACACTATACTATCTTCAATAGTAGGAGACTTAGAAACCATTTCATTAAAACATACTAGTTGCTAACTCTATGCCACAGCACTGACGTATCCAAGGCTTAATGTAAACTTGCCCATTACAAAAAAGTATTAAAGTGTCATTAGATCTTGCAAATTTTAGACAGCAGTGGGAATCATAGGTGTTAATACCTTGCTATGAGATAATTTAGAGACAACCTCAAAATGGCTAGAAATAAGAACATTGGAATGGCCCAGCCATGCCATACAGCATTCATGTAGATCTGAAAGACAAAAGAGTGTTACAATCATGCAGAATACAAAGCTGCCCTCTCCCTTCCCACATTAGCAAAACACTCAGCACTCATGAATTGAGTTAATATTTGCAACACAGCCCACAAATATTTACTTAAAAAGCACTAACTAAAATGCCACATTCATGAGTTACAATTTAATAAATGCAAATCTCAACAAATATCAGTACTGAGGGTTCCCTTTAAAAAAAGTTGCAACATTCATTTGGCATTTTTATAAATTTAAAATTTAAAATAAGCCAGATCTCTAGCAATATCAATGCCTGTCTATACTGTAATAGTGCTATCTATTGAAGGATTCTTGCTTCTCATTCTTCATTAACCATTGTGACCACTTGGAATCCTCACCTACAAACGGCCAGTGAGCTACTCTTATCAATCTAACTTTCTGAGGTGATTTACCCATAATGGACAACGTGTGAGGCCACCCAATAGTTGAAGTCTGGGAAGAGGTTGCGCCTCCCATAAGCTGGCAGTAAGTCTTTTTGCTATCAGGGCTCAGAAGACAAGCAGGAATTCAAGAAAGTAATTCAGTGGCAAAGGAATTCCAGACATATAGGATATATTATTCTCATGGGGATAGGTGCTTCAGGTTCTTAGACAGGAGTTAGCTAATGTCCCAAAATGCTTAAATGTATTATGTATGGATATGAAGCACTGATAAACAGAAAAATCTCAAATAGACTTGTTTGGTCTGTAACCCTAATGAGTGTATACTTGAAAGTCTACAATTTTGTCCCTTACATATCTACATCTTCTGCATAGCATAATAAAGGAATTCTTAAGAGGGAAACCATTAAATTTCTGGGAGAACTTCAAACCTGTTTAACAAAAAAAAATCAACAGGTAGCAAAGTGACATGAACCTCCAGCAGCAGCATACAAAAAGGCCTCAGAGTCATAGAATTCCTACAGCGTGGAAGCAGGCCATCGAGTCCACACCAAAGCGCATCGCACTCAGACTCACCCCCCTACCCTATCACCCTGCATTTCTCATAGCTAGCCCATTTAGCCTGCACATCCCTGGACACTGTGGGCAATTTAGCATGGCAATATACCTAACCTGCACATCTTTGGACTGTGGGAGAAAACTGGAGCACCCAGAAGAAACCCATGTAGACAATTGTCCAAGAGTGGAATCAAAACTGGCTCCCTGGTACTGGGAGGCAGCAGTGCTAACCACTGTGTCACTGTGCTGCCTCTTACTCAGTATTTATATTAGGGATACATCCGTGCAGCTCTTTACACTATTAAGATAATGACAACAATTATTTGGTATAAAATATAGTACAAGTGGGTGATGGACTTAGCTACTGCCACTTCTCATCAACAAAGACTGGGCATTACTGTTTCTAAAAGGATGCTAGCATTCTTTTGGGGGTGGGGGGGCGCGGTGGGAAGGGTGACTCAGGTACTGTCTTCTACTGTGGATTTGAAGCAGTAGCCACTAAATAACCTATTTTGCTCTATCTACCGCCTCAAAATGGCCAGTAACAGAGTACTGTATAGCTTAGCCAGCATTTCCTGAAATTAAAATAAACTAAAATATAGTGTTAGAAACAAAAAAGGCACTGAAGAATGATAGTTTCCAACACCATGATAAAGGAGATAGGTTAGAAAATTATAGATACTTTAACCATAAGCTCTTTCTTTCAAAGGACTTGTCCCTTTACAATGGAAAATTACAAGTGTACCTCCACTATTTTAAAAAAGCAGGGGAGAAACCCATTACAAACATACTGGGTTCATGTCAGACATGAGAAAGTGATTGAGATTCAAAAGAACATGAATTATTCTAGATCCAAGATGGATTTGTAAGGGTTAATGTTCAATAAACATAGCATAATTGAATTTTTCAGAAAAAAAGTTAACAGAGGAAAACTGTAGATCTAGTCTTTAAAGATATTCAGAAGGCATTCAATAAGCTTCACATCAATTTTAGCTAAACATCAGTAAAGTTCACTGAAGTAATGGATAATTACAGGCCTGATCAGTAAGATAATGAATATATATTTGAATAGAGGACAGTGATAATTGATTTCCAACAAGGATCTGGGCTGGGGCTTCAATGATTTGCTATTCTTATTGATGACTTAGGTAACATAAGCAAGTCTTAAATGCAAACTTGCCAATGACAGAGACACAGGTGGCATACTATGTATTGTGGAAGGCAACATAAGATTATGAGATACTGTTGGCTTACAGGAATAGGTGAAACTCTAGCAGATGAATTTTAATATGAGATCATCCATTTTGAACCATATAACAAATGCAAACATTTTTTTCAATCGTGAAAAACTAGGTACAGTGTAGCTCTAAAGCGATCTAATGGCCCATGTACACAGATCACTAAAATGTAGTGATTATATAGGTTCAAAAGCAAATAGAAAAGCTAATAGTTAGTCTCTGGATATATTCCACTGGTTAGAAAGAGTGAGATTCTTTTCTACTTAACTATATAGCACCCTAATTCGATCATATCTAGAGAAGTGTACACAGTTCTCGGCAGATAATCATACAGCAGGCTTTGGAAGAAATGCAGAACAGTCTCACCAGATTGTTACAAAGACTCCAAAGGTTAAAATAAAAGAAAATTTACATAAACAAGGCTAGTATATTTGGAATACAGAAAGTTCAGGGAATCTGGTTGAGGTTGTTTGGATTTTGAATTAAATTTATAGAGAAATTCGAAAGATTCTTTACGCTGCCAGGTTAATCTAGGAAAATACTACTTATTTAACAGGCCATTCAGAGGGTAAGTTAAGTAACACTTCTTAATAATGGTAGAAGTGTGAAATTCGCAAAGTGGATAGTAACTTAATTAATAAGTTTAAATCTCAGACTTTTGCTATCCTAGGTTATCAAGGGATAGAGCGCTGTCAGGTAGATGGAGATCTACCTGATCAGCTATGATCTCATTGAATGCTGAATAAGAACATTAGAACTTAAAACCCCTACAGTGTGGAAGCTGACTATTTATCCCATCGAGTCCATACAACCCTTCAAAGAGCATCCCACCCAGATCCACCTTATCCCTGTAACTCTGCATCCCCTATGGTTGATCACTTAGCCTGCACACTCCTGAAGACCATGCGCAAGTAAGCATAACCAATCCACCTAACCTACACATCTTTGAACAGTGGGAGGAAACCCACACAGACACAGGGAAAATGCACAAACTCCACACAGACAGCCGTCCGAGGCTAGAATCTAATTTCTGGCCCTAAGTGGTAGCAGAGGTAATCACTGAGCCACCTTGTCACTCCCAATAGGCTCATTGTGAAATGGCCTACTTTTATTGCCAGGTTCCTCAGCTGTCAGTGATTGAGGATATTCAACAAAAGGAAATCGCTTCAATGTCCAATAATTATGAAATGCCAGTAGCATTAGATAATTGCGACAGACACCAACAGTCATATGAAATTTCCATAAATCTCCAATCTCCCACTGCTTCTCTGAAAAATCACCAAAAAATGGTGTAGACAGATTTCTTCAGGGATTTCAGAGGTTTAGGATCGCCAGGCAATTCAGCCCAAGTATGAATGTACAATATCATACTTAACATGTTACCAATGACTACTTACAATAAAGGCAATTACTGAAGTGTATACAGAGTGCCAATTTGATAAGGCTGACAGGTTCTTTAAGAAACTGGTAACTGGCTTGGCACCACGTTCTGAAAGTAAATGTAAAAATAGTGATTCTGTAGCCAATTTTATAAACCATATACATTCTCCATCCCTCAAATCACAGACAAAAATTATTAATTGTAAAATATTTTGATCCGGATCCTGAGTAGTTAAGGTCAAGCCCAAAAATATTAATTTTTAAAGAATCCAATAAAGTTACAGACCCATAAGCTGCATTGTTAAACATTTAATGTTGTTAAAGTATTCGAGAGCTCTTACTAGCTTGGAATTGCACCACAGTAACCTGATGATTGAATCCACAACAAATGTGTGTTCTTGTGTTCTTATTTTTCCCAGTTTGAGAGCTAACCTTCATCACTATAGAATATTTCTGGAATTACATTTTGTAACTGTTTTGTTCAAAATGTGAAACATAAGACACCTCATCAGATCACATGATTTGGAGATGCCGGTGTTGGACTGGAGTGTACAAAAGTTAAAAATCACACAATACCAGGTTATAATCCAACAGGTTTAATTGGAAGCACTCTAGCTTTCGGAGCGACGCTCCTTCATCAGGTGATTGTCAATCACCTGATGAAGGAGCGTCGCTCCGAAAGCTAGAGTGCTTCCAATTAAACCTGTTGGACTATAACCTGGTGTTGTGTGATTTTTAACATCAGATCACAGGTTTCTAAAACGCAGTCAAACTACAAAAGCACTCTCTTTTTACCCAACCCTGATCAATTCAGACTTGGGCAGAGAATGGTATCAAGCATAGACCAAAGTGGTGGAATATTTTAGGATAAGCACTTTAAGATACATACTCAATTACATTCAAGAACTCCAAAAACAACCACAGATATTCATATTCTAATCTGTGGGTAAGCATTTTATCTGATGTGTTAATATCAGTATCAAAACACAATTAGCTTTGAATAAAATGCATTTCTAAATATACATTATAACACTCTTCAAAAAAAAGTATAAAGGTGAAAAATGTAGTTTCCAATCATGATTCCAATAATCCCATGCCCTTTTCACACATAGCAAAAGTAGAAATTCATTGTCTCCTGACAACATAATGTGTATGTAAATGAAATTCACTTACTTAATCTTCTCATATTTTCAGTTAACCTAAAGAAATATAAATTGAGGAGACACTAATTTCAAGTCATAATTAGTCGTCTTAAACATGAAGATGCACACTAACTGTAAATATGTCTTCAGATACTAACCCAGACGTTAAAACTTTAATGTCACTCACATTTTCAGCTCCTGTAAAGTGTTCAAAACACATCAAATGTCAAAGTAGTTGCCTCATTCACAAGTAGCATACTTGGTTTTATATTCAAAATGCCTCCAGGACAAAGGGAAGGATATTGACTAAAAAGAACTTGTTAACTCCACTACTTGCTTTTTCAAAGTTAGCAATTATCTGAACCTTTTGCTACAGTTTAATTTCTTTCAATAAAGACTTTAGAGGATGACAGACATTAATTATTAAAATAGCCCTTAGATACTTAATTTGTGCAGCCGCTGTTTCACGGATCCATTTTGAGAGTATCTCATACATGGAGAAAACACCTCTCGCCAACAGCTCCTCTTACTGATGGAAATTACAATACATTGTAAGAAGCAGCAACTAAAATAAAACGATATACTAAATGAGAGCAAGGTTTTCATTTTGGTTTCTAAAAACTGGTATTTTGTAAGTTACATACAATATTATAAAGATGTGTTGTGTTATCTGAAACATTAATCTAGACCATCATTGATTGGACATATATTCATAACTTACATTTTTTGTAAAGAACACTTCAGAAAGCAAAGTGGACTGACTGCAGCAGGAACAATTGTTGCATTTGCAAAGAATGCAAGCTGCTCCACTGGAGTCAGAGTCTACAATACTGTCAGGGAGAGATCACATGACCTAGTTTTAGTGCAATTAAGCTAATGATTTTGAACAGTCAATCGGAGATATAAATGTCTGCAGCAATAACCTTTGCTCTCCCTCTATCATTAACATTTTTTTTCCTGAAACCACACTCAAACTTTGAGGGTTGTAAACCCACTGGAATATGTCATCACCACAAGTAGAGGGTTCCTGGAGGAAGTATCTTCATTGCAACAATCCAAGAGTTCTTAAAGGAAGAGCTAGAATCTATGACCACTGTCACCAAATCAAAAGAATTCAGCCAGACATTCTGGAGCCAGGAAGAAACCCCAGCGGCAATAGCTTGTAGGTGCCAGTTCAAGGCAAAAAGAAAAGCTGCAGTTGCTGTAATCCAAAGTAGACAAACAGGCGGCTGGAAGAACACAGCAAGCCAGGCAGCAACATGAGGTGCAGAAGTCAATGTTTCAGGTTCAAGAAGGGTTATACTCAAAAGTTTGACTTCTTCACCTTCTGATGATGCCTGGCTTGCTGTGTCCTTCCAGCCTCCTGTTTGTCCACTGTGTTCTAGTGACTTCAATTACAGAGCAACATTTGGGCAGTCGATGAATAATCCTTTTTTCCCAAATTAGTTACTGGTCAAAGTACCTCTTATGATTACACTGCAGAATTTGGTGGAGTCTTTAGTTTTCAAGAAAGTTAACCATGTATATTTGCACAGTTGGACTTTTTCATAAATCGACTTTGCACCTTTGCTTTAAATAAATATTAAAATGCAATAAACCAGCCCTTTATTTGTTACTTAAGGATGTTGGTGGACTTGGTTTTAGTACTGAGCTACATACAGTCTAAGAGGATAAGCCAAGAAATCACTTTACCCATCTTAACTCAATGTAACAAGGATATGCAAACATCTATCAATATCTAAAAGGAATCCAAACTGAAAACAGTTGACAAAAAACAATACTGATGGAACAAAGGATTTATATCTCTCAGAACATCTTCAGCTCTACCAAAATATTCAGCACCATAGACAAATAAAAATTGACCAGGGAATCAAGCTAAAATACTGTAGTAGAGATAACTGAAGATGACTATACTGTAACACTGGATACAATTTGTCTTTGAATACATTTTGATTTATCAAAGTTTGTTCTCCTACCGTTTAGCACTAAGTGGTTCTTCAGTTTCTACAGGATTTTCTTGTTTTTGGAATTGAAAATCTTCGATATACTCTGAAAACTTCTCGAAGAACCATTTTTGAATCTTGGAGTAGAATGTCTTACGTTTCTCTAGAAAATTTTGAAGTTTAAATAATCAGCAAGTACAAAACTCTTATTCCATTTAATTTAGTCCCAATTAACTAAATTGGGAGATTCAAAATAAAAATTGTAATAGTTTAATGAATTTTTATGCTATTTAAAAAAGGAATTGATGAAGTGTCAATTCACAGAATCATAGAATAATATAGTACAGGTAAGCAATTTGACCTATTCACGATATGCCACCACTTTTGAAGAGCATTCAGTTCAAAATACAAAATATCAATGTATTTCCAAGAGTTAACAACTGAGTCTCTAAGCAATGTTCTGTCCAATCAATAAGGTCAAGGCTGATTTGTTTCTCAACTCCTTTTACCTGCTGTAGCTTATATTCCCGGACATTCTTATCCAACAAAACTATACCCATTTCTTTCTTGAAAATTTCTATTAAATCCACAGTATTTTGGGGCAGAGGTTTCCAGATTTCTACTGCCCTTTTAGAGAAAATTTGCTTGCTCATTTCATTCATCAATAGCCTAGCTTTAATTTTAGGACAAAGTCCATTTGTTCTGAATTTAATGAACAGACCTCTTGGCCTAAGAATTACAGCAAGTGTTTCACAATTGTTTGGTGGTATATCATGTTATTTCTTACAAAGGAAGTAATAGCAATCATATCTTCAACACAACTTGTTAGCTCAGAGATTTTCTCAGAACAAGCCTAATGCAACATCATTTCAGAACTGGTTTCAACTTGATCACCCATACATTCATCAGAATGCAACCTTCAGCTTTCAAACCAATTCTCTCACCCAGTTCTCCCAAAACCATGTTGCTCAGATGTCAGACATGCACTGAAGCCCATCTTCATACTTAAGGTCTCCAAATTAAAATACTGAGCAAATATTCATGTTAACATTCTACTTGTCTGACAGACTGGATTCTTTCCTCACAGGGATGCACACTTAGCAACTCCACAAACTTTATGAAGTTGGCAGAGCTAAAGACTGACAACAGTGCTCCCTTTCACCATGTTCACAGACCCATTGCCAATTCCAGGCATTTTAAAATTACATGTTTTGCATATAAGGCACTAAATAATAAGCATCCTCTTTAATATTTGAGCTTAAGGTAACCCAGAGATTAATGACGAGGATGAATTTTCCATCTTTCAACAAATATATTTACATTTAGTCTTGAACCGTGCAAAGTTCAATAGACTTCCTGGAGGTGTTTGAAAAATCATGGTAAAGAGACTCATCAACAAGTTGCATCTATTCGCGCTTTTTGACATTACTAGTTGGAATGTTTGAAAACAGCAGGTAAATAATCATATCAATCCACCTACTATAATTTTGTCCTTCAAAATATCCTTCTTTGTCAGGTAAACTGCATCATGATTATAAAGTTTTATAAACTACCTAAAAATATGCCATTAACTTAAGTAAATCTTCAACTGGATCTGAATCTTTTCTGCTATGTACAACTTTAATTTGCTGGATGTCAGATAGCAGAAATGGGTTTGATTTGTGCAAGACATCAGTTCCCCTGATGCATTTGCCAAGGATCATGAAGTATTCTAACCAATACTATCTTCACAAAAAATGTTTGTATTAAACACAGAAGCACACAAATACCTTCAAATATCCAGTCAACATTTAACATTGACACAATATTTTACATTGCTTCACAAATGGAAACAGATAGACTAAGAGGCAGCATTGAAAACTAAGTCAAATTATTAGATTTTAAGAAAAACTTTTCAAAGCAAAAGTTGAGTGGTTTTACAAATGACAGACAGATGGGGAAGCACTTCTGCAAATTTCAGCATAAGTGGTGCTGGAGGCCAGGTGGGAAAAACAACACAAAAGGTTAAGAGCATATTTGAGGGAGAAACTAGTGGCAAGAGGTAGAGATTTAAAGAAAACAAAAAGTTTAAATGTAATATATTATGAGGCAAAAACCTGGTGCAAAATACATTATAGGTGGCTGCATCTGAGGGACTCGGTATAGAATGAAAAGCTGGTGACCATATTTGAGAAGTTCAATTTGGGATTTATAGATGATTTGGAAATTAGACAATCATGTCTGGAGGTAACAACATTTGGACAGTGTAGATGCATTACTGGGATCAAAGATAGAAAATGAGTAGAATGTAGGACCTAAGCTCATGCTGGGCTCACCCAACCAGGTAAATGGATAGAATTCCATCACAGTCCTGACTTCTACCTTGTAGATGGTGGACAGGCTTTGGATAGGTCAGAGGTGAGTTACTCGCCACTGTATTGATAACCTGATATGCTCTTGTCGCCACTGTTTATGTGACGAGTCCAGTTGAGTTTCCGGTCAATGGTAATCCCCAGGGTGTTGATAGTGGGGATTCACTGATGATGGTACCATTGAATGTCAAGGGTAGTGGTTAGATCACATGTTACTGGGATGGTCATTGCCTGGCATTTGTATGTTGTGAATGCTACTTGCCAGTTAACAACTCAAACATGAATGTTGTGCAGATCTTGTTGCATTTGAATATGGACTACTTCAGTAGCTGATGAGTAGCAAGTGTGGCTGAATATTATGCTATCAGGGCTAATGTCCCCTCTTCTGACCTTATCATTGAGGGAAGGTCACTGATGAGGTAGTTGAAGATGGTGGACTTCGGACATTACCCTGAGGAACACCTGCAGAGAAGTCCTAGAGCCGAGATAACTGAACTCCAAAAACCACGACCAAGTGTCAAGTTCCTCGGAGTGAATAGTCCTGGACTTCCCACATAGATGCAACGGGGAAAAGGCACAGCAATGCCTCTTCTTCCTCAGGCAGCTAAGGAAATTTGGCATATCCATAAGGACCTACACCAACTTCCACAGATGCATCACTGAAAACATACTGTTTGGGAGCATAATAGCCTGGTCAGGCAACTGCTCTGCCCAGGACTATAACAAACTACAGAAGGTTGTGTGCATAGCCCAGACCATCACAGAAGCCAACCTCCCATCCATGGACTCCATTTACATGTCTCATTGCTGCAGAAGGGCTACCAACATCACTGACGACCCATCCCACTCCAGTAATACTTTTCTACAACTTCTTCTGTCAGGCAAAAAATAGAGATTTGAACATATGCATCAGAAGGTTCAAGAACAGCTTCTTCCCTGCTGTTATTAGACTAATGAATGAACTCTAATTTCAAATAATGCTGATCTGGCCTAGCACACTCCTGTGCAGTGTAACCTGTATGTCTTACACTATCCAAGTTTTTTCTCACTCTATGATCTGCATATCCTTGCTTATTGTCATCTGCCTGTACTGCTCGCAAACAAAGCTTTTCACTGTACTTCAGTACACATAACAATAAATCAAATCAAATCTTCCTTTTTGCAAGGTATGACTCCAACCAACAGAAAGTTTGCCCCCAATACCCATCGATTCCAGATTCGTTAGGGCTCTTTGATTCCACACTTGGTCAAATGTGGCCTTGGTGTCAAGAGCTGTGACTCCCATATCCCCTCTGGAATTCAACTCTTTTGTCTATGTTTGAACCAAGGATGTAATGAGGTCAGGAGGTGAGTGGCCCTGGTGGAACCCAAACTGGGCATCACTAAGCAGGTTGTTGCTGAGCAGGTCCTGCTTGACAGCATTGTTGATGACACTAATGATCAAGAATAGACGGATGGGGCGGTAATTGTCTGGTTTGGATTTAGCCTGCTTTTTATGTGCAGGACATACTTGGGCAATTTTTCACATTGTTGGGTAGATGCCAGTGTTGTAACCGTACTGGAAGAATTTGGCAAGGGAAATGACAGGTTCTGAAGCACAAGTTTCAGTATGATTGCTGGAATGTTGTCAGGGCTCTTAGCCTTTGCAGTATCCAGTGCCTCCAACCTCTTCTTGGTGTCATATGGAGTGAATTGAATTTGCTAAATACTGGTATCTGAAATGCTGGGGACCACTGGAGGAGGCTGATAGGTATCATCCACTTGGCAGTTCTAGCTGAAGATTGCTGGGACTGCTTCAGACTTAACTTTTGCACTGCTGTCTTGGGCTCTTTCATCATTGAGGATAGGGCTATTTGTGGAGTCTCCTGCTCAAGTAAACTGTTTAATTGTGCACCACCATTTCTGACTGGATATGCAGAGCTTAGATCTGATTCATTGATTATACGATCATTTAGCTCTTTTTATACTGGCTGCTTATATTGTTTGACATGGAAGTAGCCCTGTTTGTAACTTAGACAGGTTAACACCAAATTTATAGATATGCCTGATGCTGTTCCTGACATGCCCTCCTGTACTCTCCATTGAACCAGGGTTGATCCCTTTACCTGATGACAATGATTGTGTGGAGGGTATGTAAGACCACAAAGTTGCAGATTGTGCTGGAGTATTATTGTGCTGTTGATTTCCCACAGCACCTCTTGGATGCCCAGTCTCGAGTTGCTAGATTGTTTGAAGTCTGTCCCATTTAGCACAGTGATAGTGCCAACAACATAATGGAAGGTATTGTCAATGTGAAGTCCCCTCGCCAAAGATGGTTTGCAAGCACTACTATGGACTCAGTTGCCCAAGTCAAGAACCTATCTAACAAAGTGGGTTTGTGGGAGGACCAAGTTGAAGTTATAACACTGGACTACAAGCATGCGCAAGAGTGGTCAACAATCTCTGAGGGCTGTGGTGGACAATGTGGGCTGTGAGGTGCTGTGGGCGGTACGGTGGCACAGCGGTTAGCACTGCTGCCAGAGACCTGGGTTCAATTCCTGCCTCAGGCAACAGACTGTGTGGAGTTTGCACATTCTTCCCAGTGTCTGTGTGGGTTTCCCCCGGGTGCTCCGGTTTCCTCCCACAGTCCAAAGATGTGCAGGTTAGGTGAACTGGCCATGCTAAATTGCCCGTAGTGTTAGGTAAACGGGTAAATGTAGGGGAATGGGTCTGGGTGGGTTGCTCTTCGGAGGGTCGGTGTGGACTTGTTGGGCCGAAGGGCCTGTTTCAACACTAAGTAATCTAATCTAATCTAATCTTATAACCAAAAAAAAAATCAGATTAAATTGTTGTCGGCCTTTTGTATCCAGTCATGGACTGTGGTGGACAATTAAACAACTAATGAATAGGCTCCACAAACATTTCAATTCTCAGTGATAGTGGTACCCAGTGAATCAGCACAAAAGACAGTCATCCTCAGCCTGAAATGCTGAGCAGATGAACCATCTCTGCCTCCTGAGACCCCTATTATAGATGCTAGCCTTGAACCCCGTGATTCACTCCACAGGTTATCAACAAATAGCTAGAAACAATGAAAATGGCAAAGGTTGTAGGCATCAATAGCATTCCAATTGAAGGACTGAAGACTTGCTCTCCAAAACTAGAGATATTCCTACCAAGTTGCTCCATGCCTATTAATGCAGGACAAAGCCGTCTTGACGAATTATCACTCCATTAGTCAACTCTCAACCATTAACAAATTGATGAAAGGTATCATTAAAAGCGGTACCAAGCTACATTTAGTCACCAATAACCTACTCAATGATGTTTCGTTTTGATTCCACAAGAAGCATTGTGTTACTTGATGATTGATTGGAAGAGTTGCTGGCCTCAGTCTGGCAACTCTCACTGCGTGGAACCTGGGCCTTAGGGTGCAAAGTTTCAGATGAAGGCCCAATGGTAATTACGCCAATAATTTATTCGCATTAGATTTGACGGACCTCCCTTTAAAAGACACAGCGCAGATCTCTCGCTTGCTCACCAGCTGATGAGACTCTCACTAATCCATCCAGTGCATCGAGTTCAAGAATTTCCATGATCTGCAGCCAGCTTGTCAAGATAACTGACTTTTTCAATACCTTCTTGGTCATACGATGTGACTATTTATTATTTCCCATCCTTAACTGCATTTGAGAACTCAGGTGCTAATAGGTCATTGTTTTGAACTGTTGCAGTCCTTGTGGTAGAGACAGACCAGCAGTACTGTTTAGAAAAGAATTGATCGAGTGACTGTGGTGGACAATCATATATCATCCTGACGAAGAAATATGCGACCTGGATGGAAAATTGCCACCTGTGGTTTACCCATGGGCTTGCTATCCATTTTTCCTAGGTGGCAGATGGCACTCATTTAAAAAGTGCAGTCTAAGGACCCATTGTGTGTTTGTGCAGTGCATTTTGTAGATGATGCACATGGTTGCCTGTATGTCCTGACACTGAATAGAGTGAACGTTTAAGGTGATTTTTGAGCTGCTTAATCAATCAAGATGCTTTGTTCTGGAAAGTGTTGAGCTTCTCAAGTGTTATTAGAGCTACATCCATCCAGGCAAATGGAAATTGCCCGACTGTACCCTTGACTTGTGCCTCATTCTTCAAAGCCTGCCCAACAAGAATTCCCAGCTTCTGTGCTGCTCTCATAGCCACAGTATTTATGCAATTGGTCCAGTTTAGTTTCTGATCAGTGGTTAATCCCTAGAAGTTTCTAGGGAGTAATTCAGTGATGGTAATGCCAATGAAACGTCAAGAGGAGACTGTTAAGTTCTCTCTTGCTGGGGTTTGTCATTTTAATACGCTTAAGTGATGTGAATATTACTTGCTGTGTAACAGGCCACATCTGATTGTTGTCCTGGTCTTTTTGCATGTAGGCATGCACTGTTTCATTTTACGAATGGAACTGAACACTGCACTTGACCAGGGAACATTCCCACTTTGGAAATTTTATAATGAAGGAGAATTCATTGATGAAGCAGCTGACAATTGCTTTGACTAAAACACTACCCTGAGGAGCTCCTGCAACTGAGATGACTGACCTCCAGCAGCACAATCTTCGATCTTTTTTAAAGCTGTGACTCCAGTTGTGTAATGTCTTCGCCCGATTTCCACTGACATCAATTTAACTTGGATTCCTCAACCTCATTTTCAGTCAAAATCTGCCTTATAAGTTCATAAGATATAGGAGCAGAATTAGGCCCTTCGGCCCATTGAGTATGCTCCACCATTTGATCATGGCTGATATGCTCCTCACCCCCATTTTCCTGCCTTCTGTTCAAATCCCTTTAATCCATTACCAATTAAAAATCTGTCCATCTCCTCTTTAAATTTACTCATTGTCTCAGCATCCACCACACTTTGGGGTAGCAAATTCCACAATTTCACAAACCTTTGCAAGAAGTCGTTTCTCCTCAACTCTGTTTTAAATTTGCAACTCCTTATCCTAAGCCTATGACCTGTCATGCTAGAATGAGGAAGAGGAAGTATCCACTTCATGTCTATTTTATCCATACCTTTTATCATCTAGAATACCTCAATTTGATCTCGCCTCATTCTAAATTCCAGAGCGCAAAGGCCTAAACTGTTCAATCTCTCTTCATACGACAAACCCCTCATTTCTGAGATCAATCTAGTGAACCTTCTCTGAACTGCCTCCAATGTCACTACATCTTTTCTCAAATAAGGGGAACAAAACTGAGCACAACACTCTAGGTGCAGTCTCACCAATACCTCCTTCCTTTATATTCTATTCCTTATTCCAAAAGCGAACATTCCATTTACTTTCTTTATTATCTGCTGTACCTGCATGCTGGTTTTCTATGATCCATCAATGGATACACCTAAATCCCTCTACACTGGAGCACCCCAAAGTCTCTCCCCATTAAGATAATAGGCCATCTTCCCATTTTATTTGAACCAAACACATGACCTCGCACTTATCCACGTTAAACTCCATCTATCACATTTTGGCCACTCTCTGAACCTATTTATATCCATATATCATTGCAATTTATCGTCCCACCTATTTTGTATCATCTGCAAATTTGGTTATAGAGCCTTGTATCCCTGTATCTAAGTCACTAATGTAGATTGTAAAGAGCCGGGATCCAAGGACCGAATCCTGTGGCACCCCACTAGTTACATCTTGCCATCTAGAAGAAAACATATTTATGCTGACACTCTGTCCCTATCCATCAGCCAGTCATCTATCAAGGCTAATAAATTACCCCTAATCCCATATGATCCAACCTTATGAATTAACCTTTTGTGCAACACCTTATCAAACACCTCCCGGAAGTCCAGATAAATTACATCTGCAGCATCCCCATTATCCACCTTGTTTGCTAAATCTTCAAAGAACTCTTAGTCAAACAAGATTTGCTCTTCATCAAACCATGTTGACACCGATAGATAGTGTTTTGACTTTCTAAATGTCCTGATATTGCTTCCTTGATAATTAATTCGAATACTTTTCCAACAACAGATGTTAAACTAAGTGGTCTGTAATTTCCCACATTTTGCCTCCCTCCCTTTTTGAACAAGCACGTTATATTAGACATTTTCCAATCCATTGGAACCTCTCCCACATCCAGGGGATTTTGGAATATTGTAACCAATGGATTTACTATCTCCACTGCCACTTCCTTTAATACCCTAGGATGGAGGCCATTAGGCCCAGGAGACTAGTCTGTCCTTAATCCTAATAGGTTGCTTAGTACCATTTCCCTATTGATGGTGATTGTTCTAAGTTCTACTTTATCTATTGCCTCTGCCTTGATGACCATTAGTAACTCCTGTTTAACTTCTGAAATTCAGTTCTTGTGTCTATATTCGTAACAAAACTATGATGAGTCTTACACAAACACACAGCAACAGACAAACTGCATGGAAACTGGCTCATTGCAGGCGAGTTAACAGCAGTGGTAGCAAGTGGAGACCCTTAAGTGGCCAATTAAGGACCATTTAAGGGCCTCAATTGGCAGAGGCATTGGTAAATTAACCATGGAAATTCCCACCCAAACTTAATTTTGATGGAGGTGGGGTTCAGGTATGTCACCATCCTACCTAATTAATTGGGCTTCCCACCTCTAACCTCACTATCTCCAGAAGCACAAGATTATGGCCACCATTTCAACATGGATAGGTGAAGAGGAGAAATTTTGAAATCCATGTTGACGGTGTAAAAGCCAGTTTCCAATGTGAATGTCTGTGGAGATATTTTCAGATCGACTGTTTAGAAATGTTATCACATAGTTCTGGAGCTGCAGGGTCCTGAAACCACACCTCCTGGTTCAGAGGTACATATAACGACCAACGCAGTTTGTCATTTACATCATGATGATCACATCCCCATAAAATAATATATTGGATACAACATTTTCCTCAGCCGTGGGCATGAAGTCAGGTGTGCAATACATTCATTTGGTTAATTTTAGGAAGAGATGCTATTTTCTTTGACAATTTCACTATCCCTACAGATGTATTGCCTATCTGAAAGACATGTAGGAAATAATTCATTATCAAAAACACACAGAAGTAGGCAAATACTAATTATCATCCACACTGATGAGATTAAGTCAAGAATTATGAATAAATATTGGCAATAAGATTTATTACGAGAAATAGAATGGTTTGAAACAATAAGGAAAATAGAAATTGAGATACTACCAATACTTTATCAAGAATCAAACTAAGACAGAAATCACAGAAGTGTTATGGCACAGAAGGATATTTAACCAATTATGCCTACATTCACTTGTGAAATTAACAACATTACCTATTGTCAATCTCCTGCATTTCCTCCCAAATAATCATCCAATAACCCCTTAAATACCTTAACTGAACCTGCCTCCACCACATGACTAGACAGTGCATTCCATACCTTTGCTGCTGAGTAAAAATTGTTTTCTTCACTTCACACATGCTTTTTTTGTAGATCACTTTAAAGCTAATGAACAGTTTTCCCTATCCAATCATTCTAGTCCGCCCACAATTTTGAAAACCATTATCAGAACTCCTTTTAGTCTTCTCTCCAAGCAGAACTGTCCCAACTGAGTCAACCTATCCTTACAAGGCTGAAAGATTGTGGCCAGTGCCCTTGCAATTTCTACCTTAGTTTTCTTCAAAATTCTTGGATGCATCTCAATCTGTCCCAGTGCCGGGAAAATCAAAAATGACAAATCTATGTTTTTGGCCATATAGAATATGGTATTCCAACATCTACACACGGAAAGGAGTAAATGCTCCCTAAAAATATTAAATATTCTCTGTAAACAATATTCAACTTTCGTTTAAATTTCAAAACAAAAAACATAAAAGACTACAGATCACATCTGTCTCAGCAGTAAACATTAGTTTAAATAGGAATCATTATCTAAATAAAGTAAATAGAACTATTTCACTAGCAGGTTTGGAATTCAATTACATAAACTTAAGAACCTTAAAATCTTGTCTGAACATAAATATACACACACCTTAGCATTTACAGTGAGATATGTTGCATGCTAAATAATGTTGTACATGCTGAGCCTAGGGTACTGAGTGAATAGCATGCACAGTGAGAATTCTTGGAAAAAACTTCAACTGCAAATCCAACCTTTTCAAAGTGGTTGGGGTGGTCAATTAAAAAAATACTCAGACAGAGGAGACCATTTTAGTGTTAAATTTAAATTACATTATTTGTGAAGTATACATTTTTCTAGATAAGTTACAAACCTTAATTTGAGACTTTAGTTAGCAGGCTGAAAGGGGAAAATGACAGAAAAGTTTTCAAAAAATACTTCGAGTTATTTGATTAGAATACTGCCTTTATTAGTTTGATATAATTTACTTCAAACGCATCCACCCAGCTGCCTTGGGCTACAATCTATTTTGCAATTAATACCCATCTGGAAGATCTACAATTAATAACAAAAACCATGAGAGATTTGTAACTTTTGTAAGTTCTTGATAGCATTCTCATCAGTATTTCTTTCGCTACTTGTGCATTCACTACATTTTCAGTTACAATGTACTCCTGCTTATTTGAATTAATCAACAATGCATGATAAGGGAACTGTGAGGTCATTATGTGATAAAAATGGGACATGTTAGGAAGCACATGCAAATACAGGATTTAGATTAGATTAGATTAGATTCCCTACAGTGTGGAAACAGGCTCTTCAGCCTAACAAGTCCACAATGACCCTCCGAAGAGTAACCCACCGAAACCCATTCCTCTACATTTACACCTGATTAATGCACCAAACCTGCACACTACAGGCAATTTAGCTTGGCCAATTCACCTGACCGACACATCCTTGGATTGTGGGAGGAAACTGGAGCACCCGGAGGAAACGCATGCAGACACAGGGAGAATGTGCAAACTCCACACAGTCACCAGAGGTTGGAAATGAACTTGGCTCCCTGGCAGTGAGGCAGTAGTACTAACCATGGAGCCACCGTGCAGCCCTGAAACTGAAATCTCGATTATGAAGTGCCCACACAGCTTACACATTTCTACTTTAAGAGACATAACTCATTAACTCATCTGTCAGTCAATGTTTTTAAAATTCATTACTTCAATTTGAAACCATGATTTAATTTAGGAGACCATAAGATGTAGGGAGCAAAAGCACACGATTCAGCTCATCAAGCTTGCTCTCCCATCCATGGAGATCATGGTTGATCTGAGACTTGTCAACTCCACTTTCCTGCCTTTTATCTACCTCCCCTGACTCCCTGACCGATTTAAAATTCTGTCTATTATTGCTTTGAATATAATGATCCAGCTACCACAGCCCTCCATGGTAAAGAATTCCAGATTCATTATCCTGTGAAAGAAGAGATTCCTCTTCATCTCTGATTGATAGATGGTATTTTGTGATTAACTGTCACAATTTTTGTCTGTAAAAGTCTCAACTGACATTTAAATTGAAGATACTTAAACTTAACTTAAACACGAAGAAAGCTGGGTAACTGTTCGAAGGGGGATAAAACAGTCAGTGCAGAGATCCCCTGTGGTCGTTCTCCTGAAAAACATGTATATAATTTTGGATACTGTTGGGGGGGGGGGGAAACTTACCAGGGGCATGCAGTGGGGTGCCAGGGTCCATGCTGTCTCAGATTGTGCCTTTGGGGTCCTGAAGGTATAGGGTGACCAGCTCTAGTCATGGTCCACATAGATACTAATGACATAGGTAGAAAGAGGGACAGGGATGTAAGGTAGGATTTCAGGGAGCTAGGGTGGAAGCTGAGAGCTAGAAATAACAGATTTGTTATCTCTAGTTTGTTTCCCATGCCACATGATAGCGAGGCAAGGAGCAGGGACAGATACCAGCTAAACATGTGGCTGCAGAGATGATGCAGGGGGAAAGGTTTCAGGTACATGGATAATTGGTGCTCATTCTGGGGAAGGTGGGACCTCTCCAAACAGGATGATCTTCACTTGAACCAGGGTGGTACTAATATCCTGGGGAGGGAGTTTGCTGGTGCTATTTGGGTGGGTTGAAACTAGCTCAGCAGGGGGATGGGAACCTGAAGTGTAGTTCCAATGCACAGGAGGATGAAAGTAGGGAGGACATGGACAGGATTTCATGGTCACAGGAGTGTGCTGGCAAGCTGGTTTGAAGTGTGTCTACTTCAATGCCAGAAGTATCTGAAATAAGGTAGGTGAGCTTGCAGCATGGGTTGGTAGCTGGGAGTTCAATGTTTTGGTAATTTGGTTACATTTAGTTTAGTGATGGAAAGGGATAGGTACATGCCACAGGACAAGAGTTATAGATAGGAGGTGGGTGCAATCAAAGCCCAATTAGTCAAAACTTAGGATGGGGTATCAAAATGCGACGAATGCGTACAAATCGAAATGTGGAGCTGGTTTAAGGAACAGATATTGCAGGTCCTTGATAGGTATGTCCTTTTCAGGCAGTGAAGAAGTGATAAGGTAAGGTAAACCGTGGTTTACTAAAGAAATTCCGCATGTTAAGCGGAAGAAAGAAGTTTGCGTGACGATAAGACGAGATAGTTCAGATGAGGCGATGGAGAGTTACAGATTACCTACGAAGAATTTACAAAGAGAGTTAAAAAGAGCAAAGAGAGGACATGAGCAGTCTTTAGCAGATAGAATAAAGGAGAACCCTAAAGCTTTCTATAAGTATGTGAAGAATAAAAGGATGACTAGCATAAGAATATGGCCAGTCAAAGACAGAAATGGGAAGTTGTGTGTGGACACTGTGGAGATCGAAGAGGTGCTAAACAAATATTTCTCATCTGTTTTCACTCAGGAAAAAGAGAATATTTTACAGGAGAAGAAAGAGATACGAGATTTTAGACTAGAAAGGATCGAGGTTAGTAAGGAAGAGGTGTTATCAATTCTAGAAGGAGTGAAAGTAGACAAGTCCCCTTGGCCGGTTGGAATTTATCAGAGGATTCTCTGAGAAGCTAGGGAGGTGGTGTTGGAGCCTTTGGTTTTGATCTTTGAGTCATCATTGTCTACAGGTTTAGTCCGCAGGACTGGAGGATTGCAAATGTTCTGCCTTTGTTCAAGAAAGGCAGTAGAGATGACCCAGATAAGTACAAACCAGTGAACCTTAAGTTTGTAGTCGGAAAACGTTTGGAAAGGATTATGAGATAAGATTTATAATCAGCTAGCAAGCAACAATTTGATTGCAGATAGTCAACATGGTTTGTCAAGGGCAGGTCATGTCTCTCAAACCTCATTGAGTTTTTTGAGAAGGTGACCAAGCATGTGGATGGGGGTAGGGCAGTTGACGTGGTGTACATGGACTTTAGCAAAGCCTTTGATAAGGTTCCACATGGTAGGCTGTTGGAGAAAATGCAAAGATTGAGGATGATTTAGCAGTGTGGATTAGTTGGCTTTCTGCAAGTAGGCAGCGAATGATGGTTGATGGAAAGTATTTGACCTGGAGTTTGGTTACGAGTGATGTGCCACAAGGATCTGTTTTGGAACCACTGTTTTTTGTCATTTTTATAAATGATTTGGACTCAGGCATAGATGACACTGAAGTCGGTGGAGTGGTGGACAGTGTGGAAGAATGTTGCAGGTTGCAGGGGGACTTGGATAAACTGCAGAATTGGGCTGTGAGGTGGCAAATGGAGTTCAATGCAGATAAGTGTGAAATGATTCACTTTGGGGAAATAACTGGAAGGCAGAATACTGGATCAATGGAAAGATTCTTGTAGCGTGGATGTGCAGAGGGATCTTGTGAGTCCATGTACATAGATCCCTGAAAGTTGCTGCCCAGGTTGATAGTGCTGTTAAGAAGGCACATGGTATGTTAGGTTTTATTGGTAGGAGAATTGAGTTCTGGTGCCGTAACATCATGATGCAACTATACAAAACACTATGCAGCCGTATTTGGAATATTGTGTACAGTTCTGCTCGTCCAATTACAGGAAAGATGTGGGAGCATTGGAAAAGGTGCAGAGGAGATTTATCAGGATATTGCCTAGTCTGGAAGAAAGGTCTTATGAGGAAAGACTGAGAGACTGGGTATGTTCTCATTGGAAAGAAGAAGGCTAAGAGGGGATTTGATCGAGGCATAGAAGATAATTAGAGGATGAGGTAGGGTAGACAATGAGAGCCTTTTTCCTAGAATGATGACGTCAGCTTGTACGAAGGGTCATAGCTACAAATTGAGGGGTGATAGATTTAAGACAGACGTCAGAGGCAGGTTCTTTATTCAGAGAGTGGTAAGGGCGTAAAATGCCCTGCCTGCCAATGTAGTTAACTCAGCACATTAGGGAAATTTAAACAATCCTTGGATAAGCACATGGATGATGATGGGATAGTGTTGGGGGATGGCCTTAGATTAGTTCACAGGTCGGCGCAACATCGAGGGCCAAAGGGCTTGTTCTACACTGTAGTGTTCTATGTTAACAGTTTTAAGAGAAAAATGTGCTGTCGGAGTTAATTTTTAAAACTTTTTAATTGACCAAATGCAATGCTGTATTTGTGAAATCATTCATTTCTAATGTTTATTGAACTTTTGTTCTGTGATGGAAAAGGTAACGGACATTGATTTTGTAGAATAAAACTTTTTTTAAAAATTTCTGTACAGCCAAAATCAGCATCAAGGACTTTTCATTATTGCTCATGAGAGGAGGGTAATACCCCTGTACGTTGTCCAAGAATGCACTCCAGAATCGTAGAATGCATACAGTGCAGATAGAAGCCATTCAGCCAATTAAGTCTGCACTGACCCTCCAAACAGCATCATGCACAGACTCATCCACCACACCCTATCCCCATAACCCTGCTAATCCATCTATCCTGCATATTTCTGGACACTACAGGATAATTTAGCATGGTCAACCCACCTAACTTGCACATCTTTGGATTCTAGCTTAGACTTAAGGAAGATTATCCCTGAACGCACCTTGCAATATTTTTCCACTTAGTATATAGCTACTCAGTAGCAACAGAACAAGATAGTGCCAAACAGTGGGCAGTTTTATAAAAAAGGGGCGTATTCCTATTGTGAATTCAGTGAAAATTGCTCAAATATTTGCTCATTTCATACGCAAAATTTATAGCCAAAAAAGTTTTGAACCCAATCAGAATAAAAAGACTAGTATCTACCCACAACACCAATACTGTGGAAATTCCACTTGGAGCACTCACTTTACATTAAAAATTGTTAAATGTTAAGAATACACTAAATGAAGTCCTTTAATATTGCTTTAATGTGCAAGATTTACTCCTTGTGCTTAACATTTAAGTAATCTCAGAAATCACCAGTGTAAATTACCTGTTCCATTTACTGAAGTCTGAACTTTCAAAGACTGCTGACTTGAAGAGTCTTCACCTCTTTTAAAGAAAAGATGAGAACACAAAAAAATGCTGACATATATTTCACAAATTAGACAACTAAATACTATAGAATATCTAAAATTGTAATTATTTTAACAGCTCAAATTTATTTAATTCAAATTTTCATAGCCTGCTTAAAGCAAATCATCAGCAAGGATTGTTCATTGATATCAAGTCAAAGAGTGTGGTGCTGGAAAGAAAAAAAACAGCCGGTGAGGCAACCTCCAAGGAGCAAGAGAGTCTGATGAAGATGAAGACTGATGAAGAGCTTATGCTCAAAACGTTGACTCTCCTGCTCCTCGGGGATGCTGTCTGATTGGCTGTGCTTTTCCAGCACCATACTCTTTGACTCTGATCTCCAGCATCTGCAGTCCTCACTTTCTCCACATTCATTGAAATACCAAACACCTTAGTGAATGTGAAAACAAAAAATGCTGGAGATCACAATGGATCAGGCAGCATCCATGGAGAGAAAGCATGCTAAACATCAGCTCTAATGAAGGGTCATCTAGACTTGAAACATTAGCTTTCTTTCCATGGATGCTGCCTGACCTGCTGTGATCTTCAGCATTTTTTGTTTTCAATACAAATTCCAGCATCAGCAGTAATTTGCTCCTACTTCAGTACATATGTCTTGCCTGATAGGTCATTGGTGAACAAGGAATGAAATATACTTCTTAATTATTCCAGAAAGGTTTTCATATGAATTAGCACAATACCAACTAAAAACAGAGAATTTTCTTCAGGAATTTCAACTTGCAGCATGATGCGAGCCAGGTTTACTATTTCTCTGCAGTTAAATATTCATATTTCATGGAGCTGTACTCCTAGCACGAAGAACAAATGTTTCAATGACAAAACCAGAACCATTTAATAAATGATACAGCAATGTTGTTCCCATTTTCAAATAAATGTAAGAGGTTGTTGTGGGATACAGTCCATGTTAGCAGTGGTTGCACTAAAATTATCAGTGAAAACAAAATTGTACCACAAATGCCAACTGGTGTGCAACTAATTTCAGAGACATTATTACAAAAAGGATTTAGATACACAGGCATTTTCCTTCCATGACAGTGGACATTAGCCATCTTCTGTTTAAGTTAATTCTGCAAATTATCAAACAAAAAATGTCTACAAGATGAAATAGTATATCACTATACTTAGTGAATTAAAGGATTATTTCACTCTGACTTTATAATTCATTTATACTGTATGACTTGAATAGCATGTGATTTTAGTACTGCTGAAATTTGCATTTAAACATATCAGTATCACGCAATATTTCAGAGATCAGGTTCATGCTACTTTTAATTCTTGAATTAAAGAGTAATAATAGTCAACTCCAGAATTACTAGCTACCAACACCTCTCACATCACACCCCTCATTTACATTAGACAGTTACTACCCATCTGGAGTATCTAATATTTTTAAGTAAATTTGACATATTCTTCAGGTATCATCTGCAACAATGTAACCTTGATTAGCTCTGTACCAATTTTACCTGGTTTTGATCACATCAGAGATTTTCTGTTCCAGCTCTATTCGCTTCAATTTCTCCTTTTCTAGTTCTTGCTTAAGAGTTTCTGCATTTGTCTCTTCCCTAAGCTTCCTCAATTCCTCTTCTGTTTAGAAAAGAAATAAAAGAGTATGCATTAACAACAACATTAAATTGGTTGCAATAATCATAACACATTACTAGGAAGTAGCATATGATATTTATTGCACAGTACATAACTAACTACATACTCACAAAGTTGACTTCATTATTGTAAGCCTTAGAATCCAATTACAATCAATTTTTTTCAAAAATTTGTTCAGTTGATTTATGTTGTATGCCGGTGGCCAGTTTCATGTTTTGGACACATTTATTACAACCTGCTATTCATAAAACTTTGCCAAAAGCGTAGAAAAATTCTTCCCAAAAGGACAAAGAAACAGAATTGCTTTCATGCAACTTCTTGTTACATCTCTCACACCATTTCAAAAAAATACTCATGCAAATTAATTTGAAATGCAATGATCTATGTAGATAAATTGAATAGCCATTCTGTGCAGAACAAAATTCCACAAAGCACAATGAGATGGAAGACTGTGTGATTTGACTTTTGCTGACGTTGGTTAAGGAGGTTATATTTGGTTAGTATACCAGTAAAATGTCTGACTTTTCTTAAAGTAGTACCAGGACTGTTTCTTTAAACATCCACCAACCAAAAGGGAAATGGAGCCTCAGCTAAAAGAATAATTCAAAACAATAGCATTGTTGGCAATGCAGCACGTTCTACTGCTACACTAGATAGACAATAAATCAAACTCTTGAATGTGTATCACATTAAACATTAGATAACTTTCTAATGTTGTATATTAAACATCTCTGACAAAAAAAATCTTTCAGATGTTTAACTATCTCTGGTACTACCAACAGGCATGCACTACATTGTGAAGCACTATTAGGTAGCAGAGTAATCTGCTCATTTTTCCCATAGGCAAATTATCATGCGATATAACGTATCAAAACCCAATGCCTTGAAATTTAAAGCCAATGGCACTTTATGCATATCAAATGGTTCCATTATGTCCTTGAAACGTCAATGAAAAGTAATACATCCACAACAATTTAACCTGACTTTTAGCAATGGGAAAGAATGCAGCCAATTTGTGCACAGTAAGCCCCCACAAAATATGATAATGATTGCATGAATTGTTTTATTGATGCCAATTTAGAGATATTGATCGGAACACATTAGGCATAACATCTTGACTCTTCTTCAAACAACGTCAAGGCATCTTCTCATCTGAAAACACAAATGATATGGCACAACAGTATGTCCTAGATTTTTCTGTTCCTGTGTGGAACTTGAATCCACAACCCTCTGATTCAAAGATGAGAAACTCCCAGCTAAACCACAGCTGTGGTGCTGTGGTACTGTAGCCTCCTTCTTGGTAGGACACTGGTGGGCTGAAGTCATGGCATTTTTAGTTATTTACTGAACAAGTAATGTCATTCAAGCATTATTATTTTTTCTAGAGATTAATATAAAATAGCATTCACCTAGGTATATCACAATTTAAGCATTTAATGTCTTTTTTTTAAAACAAACAGCTCTTTCACTTGAAAGACTTATGTTTGAAGTCTGGTCAAAGAGGCTAGCCTTCCCTTTAATACAAATTCCTGATCAAGGCAAGAAAATCACCTCCTATGGTGACTCTTGTTAACCACAAAATTGTGCAGGACAATAATGCACATTAACATTCAGCCCCTGTCCATCTGAACGTTATAGAACCTTTATCATCATGTTCTTTAGATGCTATATTTAGTTCTTATTTTACTCCTGCTTTACAGTGTGACCCACCATAAAACATCTTTACCTCCCTCTCTTTGCTTTCTAAATGTACTTGTCCTTTCATAATCACTTTTTCACTTTCTCAACACAGAAATCTTCCCATGTAAGATTTTCCAGTTTGTTCATATCTATGCCAATGTTATGCCAAACAAAGATTGACATGCATTTTTCTAATGTATTGCACTCATCAAAAGTTCAAACAGTAATTATTTCTACATTGGGAATCCAAACCACAAACTGGATAAGTATCTCAAAGTTGTATTCTCTACGCAAGTTTCCAAGAAAGTTAACTCAGTTTCTCCCCCCACAGATGCTGCTATTCCTGTTGAACTTCTCCAGTACTTTGTTTTTACTTCAGATCTCCATCACCTGCAGTATTTGGCTTTTACATTCATTTCCAGACATTTCTTAACCCTACTAGGTAACATTTTCACTGGGCCTCAGGCAAAGCAATACTGAAAATTCCTGCTTTCTATTTATATGTTTGGGTTTCTTTGGGTTGTGATGTCATTTCCGGTGGTGAAGTCATTTCCGATTCCTTTTCTCAGGGGGCGGTAGATGGGGTCTCGATATGTTTGTTGATAGAGTTCCAGTTGGAACGCCATGCTTCTAGGAATTCTCGTGTGTGTCTTTGTTTGGCTTGTCCTGGGAAGGATGTGTTGTCCCAGTTGAAGTGGTGTCCTTCCTCCTCCATTTTTAGGATACTCGTGAGAGAGGGTCATGTCTTTTTGTGGCTAGTTGGTGTTCATGTATCCTGGTGGCTAGTTTTCTGCCTGTTTGTCCAATGTAATCCAAAACACTACATATAAATAGACAGCAGGAATTTTCAGCATTGCTTCACCTGAGGCCCACTGAAGATGTTACCTAGTAGGGTAACGAAATGTCTGGAAATGAACCTTGCAGCTCAGTGAGCAAACCTACATCCAAAACCTCAACCTGAGCTACAAATCTTCTCAAAACTCGCATTTGACTTTTACTTTAAGAAAAGCCCTCAATTCGTACAGTGGTTGTAGTTTCTTACACAGTTGGATAATAAATTGTTACCATGAGGACAGTAAGCAGACTGCAAATAAATATTGTACAAGGAACTGCACATATTAGTTCTGCTCACATCCTTGGGACATCTCAAAGTGCTTCACAATTAATGAAATATTTCAGAATCAATGCATTACTGCTGAAGCTCAATCACTATGGTTATGTAAGCAAACATTAGCTGCCACCTGCGCACAGCAATACCTACAAAAAGGAAGAAGTGAGATATTCTGTAAATGGTTAACCTGGTTTACTTTAGAATTTTTGGTTTGAAAGAGAAATACCAGCCATGGTCAGCATAGACAAGATGGGCTGAATAGCCCCCTTCTGTGCTTTATTTCTACAGCTCTACAACAGAAAAACTGATACTCTTTATGGAAGACTGTAACATGTTTCAATACATCCAAGCAGTTGGGATCTCAGCTTAACACCTCAACCAGAAGACATCATTTCCACAGTTGAAAATATCATAAATGTAATCCCTAATTAAATAAAAACGGTTAGCTCTTCCTGTTACATCAAAGTTTAGTTTAGGGCAAACTTAATTTCTTCCTGAGCTATTGCACCTAATCATTGCACTATATATTTATTACTTGCAATAAATGTTGTTGGCCTTATATTACAGGTAAGGTTATTTGATAACATCAGTCATATGTTACATGATAAGCATACAAGTGGTCAACAAAAATGTCACCAGAAGCTTAATGAGCTATTACTTGGGCAAAACTTTGAGTTGAAGACATCATTGTCCACCATGACAAAAATCTTGGCAAAAAGACATGCCAACCAAAGTCAATTAACAAAATATTCCACTTGATTTTTATATTCTTTAGCTATGAAACCAAAGACAGAACTTCGGAAACAAGTTAAATTTAGTTCTGAGAAAATTGTATTCAGTTATAGTAAGCATCACCCTTGGCTCAGTACTGGAATTCTCACCTCTGAAAAGTTTGCAAATCCAAGTTTGCATCTCACATTGAGGACAAAGAATCTGCTTGGGGATAATTTGCGCAAGTGGGCAAAAACTTGACAGATGACATTTAATGAAGGAAAGTATAAGGTGGGAAGAACCAAAAGTAAATTATTAAAATGAAGACAGACTCCAAAAAAAAGTGCAGTGTCGAGGGATCCAAGTGTTCTTGTGCATGAAACACAAAATGTTAGCACATATGTGCACCAAGTAATTAAGGTAGCAATTGGAACTTTGGCCTTTATTGCTAGGGAGTTGGGAGTTTAAAAACAGCGAAATTTAGTTACAACTGAGCATTGTTGTTGCTGAGGTTGCACCTGGAGTACTGCGTACAGTTTTGATCCACACACTTAAAAAGGAAAAACTGGCATTGATGCCTGTTCAAAAGACTGGTTCCTGAGATGAAGGCGTTAACTTATTGAAACCGGCTGAACAGGTCAGGCTTTCATTCATTAGAATGTAGAAGAATGATGGATAATCTTACTGAAATGTACAAGATTGTGAGGAGGCTTAGCAGTGTAATGTTGAGATGGTGTTTCCATTAGTGAAAAATCCACAACATTACCCACTTATTCTGTACCTTTCATTAAAATGGAGATGCAAAGGAATGTCTTTTCCCAAAGGATGGTGGATGTCTGGAATTTTCTACCCCAGAGAGTTTGATGCTAGATCACTGGAAGAATTTGAAAAGAAAGTGGATAGCTTATTGAAATATCCAGGGGTTGATGGCTAGGAGGGGCTGGATCCGAAGAGGAGTTGAGGCCTAGGAGGCTTGGTAAGCTGAATGCCCCACTCTTGCTCCTTATATGTCATCCTTTATCTTCCCTTCTATTCCTCTTGGTCCTCTCTCAATCCCCCTTCCAAAACCAAAAAGCCCATAAAATATCCACCTGTCTTTGCTTCTGGACAAAAGGCATAGATTATATGAAATGATAACTCTGTTCCCTTCTCCAGAGACGCCATAAGACTGATGGAGTTTCTCCAGTATTTTGTTTCTCGTTCAAATTACTTGATTGACTCTGGAGTGAATTAGGATATCCTGAGATCATGAAAGTGTCACCTTTGATATCTGAAGTTACTACATTCAAAATTTAGAAATGAGGCCTACAAAATAATGAGGAAGATGATTTGGTTTTCTGAATCTAAACAAAATCAAGCAAGTTCAAATAATTTTGGCTATTTCCTGGTGAGATTCCAGCTGTGGGATGACTACTGCAGGCTTCAAGTGCTTGGAACAAAGTATAAGGATTAATAGTCTGTAGCATGCAATCAATGCAACTTGTTCCTTGTCTTCCTTTAGTGACTTATTCTGTTAATTATTCATGCATTTATCACTATAAAGATATATCTGGAGAATTACTGAAAGATCATTTATCACTGACCTTAATTTTTTACAACACACATATGTGAATAACATATGTAAGATCAAGAAAAACTTTGCCAGGTACTAAAGATTGTCATCACATAAGCTATCAGAATTCTGGGCTAGGGTTAAATCAATCAAACATAACCTCCAGCAATCAGATGTTTTTACTTTTAATTATACATTATTGAAGAGCTCAGCTTTTCAACAGGTGTGGTAATGGGTAATTTTGACCAATAAATCTGCCCAAGTTATGGTGGGGGGGAACCTGCCAATTTTGGTGTTCTGCCAGTTGAGGTCATTTGTCACATATTACATTTACAAAGCAGACTGAAATAAGTGAAATCAAAATTTTACTTGCATCAACATCGTTTATTACTTCAGAATAACAGTAGCTCACCAGTATAATTGAATCAAATTTAAAATTCAGGCACCTGAATGGTTATAAAATGTTGCCAGTTTCAGTATTTCCACAGCCATAATACATGAATGTAAACTGAAGGGACTTGTGTGAATCTGATTTCAGTTGGACCTAATTTGCAGTTGGGAGTGCAGAAAACATTAAATTAATTCATTGGCATTTTAACTGATCCAATGATGTTAGTTGATTATAAACAATAGAGTAAAACTTGCAAATTTCCTCTATGCTGTCATTTCCCCTGAACTGCAGCAGTATATAAATACATACATCAGGATATCCATATTGCATACAACCAGTATGACATGTTCATGACAATGAAAACCAATAATTGAAAGAGTTATGTGTACTTTACAAGACAGAAGAAACTTATTTTGATCAGAGAACAGAATAGAGTGCAATCAGCTGCTTAAATGTCTATGTTATTCAATTTGCGAAATTGGAGTACTGAGAGAAACATATTTTAGGTATGCGCAGAGAAAAAAGGGGAGAAATGTTTAAACCATGTACAGCTTTCAGTTTAAAAATCCAACTGAGTGCTGCAAAAATCTGATTTTGTCCAAATTATGTTCCGCTCTATTTAAGAAAGTTGCATCAGAGAAGTCATCCCAGTTGTTATTTGAACTGTAAAGAAAAAAGTTTCTACTTCAAGTAAAATAAGTATGCAGACAATCCAATCTTATTCTTAGATTCTATCAGCTTTATAATTTGGAAGAGTTAACTTTGAAAATCTAGTTTGTATTACAATATAGCAAAGCAGTAGCTTGGCAATGTTAGGTAACATTATAAAAATATTTAAAACATTGTAAGCTTGTACACAATTCAAAATTGAAATATGGAAATATTGAACAAAACGGAACATCTATCCTGAAGATAATAATTTAAATGATTAAAAGTATTACTTTATTCCATTAAATTTTGGTCAAAGTGTGTTGCAGTAAACCAATGGGGATTTTACATTTAATCATTGCAAATCCTCTTATGACTCCATCAGTGTATTGTACTTCAAACAAAGTCGGTTGTTGTGTAATTAATATTGAACTGGCCAGCATAATCATTAAATCTTAGTTACACTGTCAAATAGGATTACATCAATACTAACTACACAGCTTTGCTTTCTGTTCAGTACAAAGTGTACCATTCAAAATCTGATTTAAAAAAACATAAATATTATAACAATCATCAATACTTTGTTACTATCCATCCAAAATCTAAAGTTCATAAACCTCACAGCATGTGCATGATTTCTTGAATGTGATTCTTCAAAATAAAATTTCAATTTGGGAGAAAATAGTTATAGAGGGCATATGGAAATGAAGTGTCAATAATAATTCTACAAGGGCTGAAGTTTTTCTAATAAAGAAACTTTCTTTTTCAACTTGCACTGTAATATTCCCTTACCATAATTTTAATTCATTATTTAGTAGGCCAAATGATAAAATTAGCTTTTTTTGTAACTCGTCACTTACATTCTATTCAAAATTAGATTATGAACTATTTTCTTAACCACAAAGTAGATTCAGAAAAAAGACTTGCACTTACATAAGGTCATTCATGACCTCAAAACATCTCAAAGCATTTTACAGTCAATCAAATACAGTACATTTGAAGTGTACTCATTGTTGCAGTGTAGACAATGTAGCAGCCAGTTTACCTACAACAAACTCTCAACAACAGCAAAACAATAATGATGAGGTAATCTGTCCTTGCAATATTAAATGAGATATAAATAATGGCCAAACATTAGGAATAACACCTTCCTCTTTTTCAACACAATGCCACAGGATCTTTTATGCCTAACATACCTCAGGAGAAAACCGGAGCCCCAACCAAAACATCATTCCAAAGATGGTAGCTCCAATACAGCAGCATTCCCTCAGTGATCCACTATAGAGTCAATCCTGATTTTGTGCTCTTGTTTTGCAATGAGACTTGAACCCACAAGCTTCTGACTTAGAGATGATTGCTATCAACTGAGTTATAATTTACATTTCTTTTTTCCCGTGAACCATTACAATGAAGCTATAAGAATTTAAAGCAGCTAACCGTTTACCTCATCATTTCAATTTATATTTAAAATAGCATTTCCCCCTCTTCAGATCACCATAAGTCATACAGAAAGATCTTAACCTTTACATTTAATTCCATTTTACAAGCAGAGGAATTAAAAAGTTATTTGCTTCCAGATATTTCTACATGGTCATAATGCATTAATCTTCACTGAACTCATCATTCAAGGCAAGTTGATATTTGAAACCCACACAGCCAACATCCTATTCCAAGCACATAGAAGCTCCAATCAATGCACTGTAAAAGAGAGAGTTAGGGTGCCAGATAAAAATATTTTTAATCCATCCTTATTTATTTAAAGTCTGTTGTGGTTTACGAAGTTAGATTATCCAGATTATCTGGCTTTTAAAAATATTTTTCAGAACTTGTCATGGGATTTTTCTTAAGTCAATATCCATCTATGTGGTCTTAATGTCAGCAGGGAATAAAGTATATTTATCACAAAAGTTTTTCATCTGGTTAATGAACAGACCTACCTTCATCTAGAGAATGAATGAATTTATTGTTGTCCACAGCAGCACCAACCTACAAAAGGATTCAGTCTCAAATCTTAAAGTAAGCCTTTCTTTGCAAAATTTTAAATAGCATTTGCAAAGATGATTTGTTTGGCTGCAATAATTGTTGATCTTCACCAGGTCAGAACTTCCATTGCAATGGTGAATACTGCAAATACACAAGCATTCTGACACTCAGTAATGTGAAGATACAACTGATTGGAAATATGATATTGGTAGGTGGACATATTAGTGCCAAATATCAATTCCAGTCCAGGATTCTATAAGTGACGCCATCTGACCACAAAAGAGCAGAATATTGTTATTGCCTCCATCTTCCCATTTGGCCAACAGCTATCTAACATATATATCTAACTCAGCTCAAATTTACCGTTAAGAACATGCATAAGAAATGGATTCCATGTTCTATAGCAAACTTGGTAATGCTGCCCAGAAATTCTATTGATGCTGAGTGTTTGCATTCTCAGGTCACTTTGAATTTCCACCAGTAAACAACTAAAAAATATTTAGCTTTCCTGGTCCAAACATACAGCCAATAGCAAAGGAAGTCAGTTATCCATGGCACTTCTATCAATCTATCCTTGTTCTACATGTTTAGCTGAAAGAAAAGTTATTCAAACATAGTTTCAGCTCATCACCAATTTGTTCAAAATCAATCCCACTTCTAAAACAGCGAGCAAGACTCCAAAAGTGTAGGAAATAAGTTTAAAATGTGTCACATGCCTTATTTAAAGTAGTTAAACTAAGGGACAAAAAATAAACAGTAAATGGAAGATATGCCCAGCAAAAATATATTTTGAAATTGTAAAACAAATTATTATATTCGATATTGTATTATTACGGTATGGTGCATGATTGTTTCATTACCAAACGTGCTTCCTGATCAAACTAGGAAAGTACTATTTGTTGTGGAATAGCCTCTTAATATTGGGCAAGAGAATAGCTAGACATTTTCTTCCTCCAGATTGCTATTTGATATCCTAACAGAGGTGCACATATATGAACAGAATTAGACTGTAATGTTAACAGTCACTAGTAAGTCTTAAAAAATAAATAATGGCTAGTTTGAGGTACTGCAGAATATACATGCATGAAACCTAGCTCAGCAGACTTACAGAATTATCAAGAACAAAAATATGAGCTTTGAGGAGATGATGTTTCCCTAACTCAGCCTTGATCCACAGTTCACAACTTGGCCTCCTGAAACTACTGCAAGGTCCTCAACTTTTAATCACATTCTGGTCCATCGGCCTATTCCTCTGATAATTTTTCTGTCTTACATAACTCATCTTATTCATGAAAACCTTGCCCTCTTTCAGCCTTATCATTCAGCTAGTATACTGCCTCATCTCTTTCCCATAAGTCCAAGGGACAAAGACTTAAGCATATTTAGCAGACAACCATAAATCACTAGATTTTGGAAGAACTATATTAAGTATTTTCTTGTGATAGAATACCTACAATGTGGAAGCAGGTCATTCAACTCATAGAATCCACGTCGACCCTTTGAAAAGCATCCTACCCAATACCCTATCCCTGTAACCTTCCATAAGCCATGGCTATTCCACTTAGCCTGCACACCTCTGGACTGTGAGAGGAAGCTGGAGCACCTGGAGAAAACCAACACAGACAGGGGAAGAAGGTGCAAAATCCTAGCAAACAGAGGCTTGTGTACTTGTGGCATTCACTATTGCAATGGAAATTCTGTCCTGGTAAAGATTAACAATTATCAGCCAAACACATCATCTTTGCAAATGCTATTTAAAATTCTGCAAAGAAAGGCTTACTTTGTTAAGATGTGAGACTGAAGCCTTTTTGTAGGTTGGTGCTGCTATGGACAACAATAAATTCATTCATAGTCTAGAAGAAGGTAGGTCTATTCATTATCCAGATAAAAATCTTTGTGATAAATGTGCTTTATTCCCTGCTGATTTTAAGACAGTATAGATGAGTACTGACTTAAGAACAATCCCATGACAAGTTCTGAAAAATATTTTATAAATACTGGATAATCTAACTTTGTAAACCACAACATACTCTCCAACTCCTCAGATGTTACCTGACCTGCTGTGCTTTTTCTAGCACCACTTTTCAACTCTGACTCTCCAGCACCTGCAGTCCTCACTTTCTCCCAATGGTTGACTCTGACTGTCTCTAACTTTGATGCCATATTTGATGCCGAAGTTCCAACCATGTATGAACACCATCTCAAATATCCACCTCTGAAACAACACTGTTCTATTCCCGCCTCAGCTCATTTGCTTGAGATCCTCATTGGTGCCTGTGTTCCCTCTAGACATAATTCCAATGCACTCCAGTTAGCCTCCCTTATTCTACAGTTTGTGAACTTGAAGTCATTCAAAACTCTGCTGCCCTATCCAAATTTGCATCAAGTTCCTATCATCCATTACTCCCGTGCTCACAGACCGACAATGACTCCAACTTCAATATCTTAATTTCTAATTTTTCTTTCTCAACTTAAAATTGGTCCATGGTCAACTCTCCACATCTCAGAAATCATCTCCAATAGTACAGGCCTTAGAGATATCTGTACTCCTTCATGACTGATCTCTTCAATATCCCTGATTTTAGTTGCTCCACTATTGGCAGCTGAGCCTTAAGATGTCACAGCTGAATAAACTTGGACATTAGCACAGTGGACTCTGGTGTTGGGGAAACCTTTCCTCTTAACACAGCCCTTCATCCCAGAAATCAACACAGTAAACATTCCCAGTACTACCTCTGATGCAGATATATCCCTCTGTAAGTCAAGAGTCCTAAACTGAAATTAATTCTCCAGGGCCCCACCTGTGCCCAATATAGCTGTCCTAAGTCTTCACCTATTTCCTTTAATAAAAGTCCACATTCCTTTTGCTTAATTGCTTTCTATAGCTACATTCTGTTACATGTACAAGAGAATCCGGATCCTTCTGAATTGCAGCATTTTACAGTCTCTTTCCATTTAAGTAAATTTGCCTTTCTGTTCCTCCTATCAAAGTAGATGATCTCATATTTTTTTCCATTAGATATAGCGCTTACTGATGCGGAATATAAAGCTGCTAAGGATAGAACTCCAGGCACATCAGTGATGATGATGATGATGATGATGATGCAAGAGCTGAAATCATTGCAGGAGATAGATGTGTTAATTAGGATTGATTGAAATTCAGCAATGGAGCTGTAGAACACAGGCAGGGTAGGGGACATAATAGATTGTATCAAATGCTTGGAGAAGTTGAGAAATATTTGAGCATATGCATTGTAAGTATGGTTCCAAAAGGAGATTATTTAGTTACTTTGATCAGGACGATCTTAGTTATGTTAGCAGTGAAAGTGCAGAATCAAGTGATTTGAAGTAATGGTCAAAATGCTGGAAGTCAGCCTGGAGTTGGTTGTGTACAAAGAGGAAAATTAATTGGAGATGTTTGGCAATGGGAAATAACTGCATACATTTGAGAACAGATTTTATTTGGAGGAGTTAAACGAATCTCAGCCATTTAATAAAACTGAAACCAACATTTTTTTTTGGAGACAGATTATTAACTTTCGCAGTCTTACCAATCTCATTCTAACTTGTCGCAGCTATTCTCTATTTACATGTGCTCAGGAAATTAATAGCCACTGTTTTTCTCCCTTAACCTTAAATAAACACATTGACAAACTCTAGCACTGTAACTAAGCAAATATAAGTATTACCAAGCATAATTTTACGAGAATGTTGTAATGTTTGACGAGTGAATATCATTGACTACATCATAACGTATTGGACGAAGATGTGTTCGAATTCAGGAAACAAATAGTGAGACTCCTGAGAGGTCAAAGTCTCATGACGGCTAGAGTACCATTATGAACTGATGTGAAATAAGTGCCAGAGCTCAGGAAAAATCTGCCACGTTGCAGATTGAGATGGATGGCTGATAAAGCAAAGGGAAGCTCCACTGGAAATATTTGTAAAGGTCGCCCCATTCAAAAAGTTTGCAAACTATGCGGGGATGTTTAATTTGATTACTACCATTTCGAGCAGACTACACAGACTTATCTCAATTCCCTCGGGATAGATAATGCTATGGTCCATTTCCTGCATGCCCAGCATGATAATTTTCAAAACCCATTGAAAAAGGTTTATTGAAGAATAACTTTCAATACCATTTCTCCTACACAAATGTGTCTGGTTTCATTTTAAGGTAAAGCTAAAGTAACGAATGGCCAACTTGATGCACAGTCAAGTGCATTTTATTTTGTCAAGAAATACTGAGGAAATCATTTGCAGGTAATCGTGGTTCTGTAGGTGTAAGTTTTTAATTCAAACCTACAGCATTAAATGAATGTTCTTTGAGTGGGCAAGTAGTAACAGCAACATGTTTAACTTGTATGTTTTCTGATACGCACACCATCATTACTTTGGGAGTCATTGCTCATATCATTTTGGCTCCTAGTCATTCAATCTGGAGTCATTTCTGTGGGCGCATTTATTTTTCCTTTTGATTTTGAATGCCTTTGTAGGTAAATATTTTTACATCTGCCTCCAAATTTGTGGGAGTCAGACTTCATTTTTATTTTAATTGCTGTGTTTGAAAGATCAAACAAGATTCAGGATAGTTGCAGATAATCCTGTTTTTAATCACCCAACTGTTGCACACCAGCAACAACATTTATTATACAAGTTATCCGAATTTCTGTTGCTCACTTCACAGGTTGCAAGAAATGCAAATCAAACAAATGTGTGTCAGATTCACAATGGTATTCTCTTTATAATAACATGATATATGCAAATTCTATTGCCAATTTAAAAGTTGCAGGAATAACAAACACAATACTAATCTCGTTTATTTTATGCCCTACCTGATTTATGACTCAGCAGGTAAATTCTTCATATGACATGGCATGAAACCATACAGATCACAAGTCTGAGCTTCAATTGCTGCTCTGAACTCAACCCAGACAATTATGGTATTCTTCATTTCTCATCCTGAATTTCAGAGAGGGAAAATTAAGCAGAGTCTCCAACTGCAAAACAGTGACCATCTATACTATGTGGCTATCAGACAAGGATACAGTTGATATTTGTAGTTATGCTGCTCCTATTCTTGTTTGCACACATATCTGATGATACATGCAGCCTCAATCTTGTGAAAAACGGTTTCATTTGTTGTGAACACAACCAGATGGAGCAACAGACCGCACATACAGGAACAAAGTACTGTATCATGGTCAGCTGACATCACCGACTTAATCTCGTCACGTTGACGGCCATTTTATTAATAGAGATACAGGCTGCATGGCATCCCAGCTCTGGGAAAGGCCTTTCACCGACACCAACTACTTCATTAGCCACCTCTCAAGATCTTAGTGTGATGTTCATCTGAACTTAGGAACTTGTCAGCATGCAGCTTCAGCAGCTTGCTTGTTACCACTTCCGAAGGACTGAATTTTGCAACATTTCTTTCCCCCATTCACCTCCTGGTTTACATCTATTAACTGTAATGATTTTGCCTCTTCTATAATGAAGACAGAAGCAAAATATTTGCTCATTTCCTTATTATCTACTACTAATTCCACATTCTCACTCTCTGGAGGACCAACACTCACTTTCCTTATTCTTTTACTTCACAAATAGTTACAGAAATTCTTACTATCATTTTTACATTCCTAGCTAGCTTCCTCCTGTCCTATAATTTCTTCCTTCTGATTAACCTTTGAGTCATTCTGTACTGATCATTATATTGTAGCCAATCATTAGTCTTTGTTCAAGGTATACATTTTTTCTAAACCTTTTATGCTTCATCCAATTTACTTAGTTAACCATGAGTGGTGGCTCCTCCCTTTGAATTTTCCTTTACGGTTGAAATATATTTATTCTTAATATTCTGAGACATTCCCTTAAATGTCTGCTATGATTTATCTATTAATCCATCCCCTACTCTAGTATACCTGGTCACTTCAGCTAATTCAGCTTGATGGCCACATAATTCGCTTTTTTCAAGTTGAAAATACTAGACCAATTTTCTCACTTTTAAAATGGATGTAGAAGTAAATCATACTGTGGTTGTTTTCAACTAAGCATGGCTTAACTCTAAGATCATTAATTAATTTATCTTGTCACATTACACACTACCAAGTCTAAGATAACTTTATATTATACTTCAGGATATACTAAAAACTTCAGGACCCCCCTCTACTGGCTAACAAAGTGCTACTCAGCCACAAATCAGAGGTAGCATCTCCTCTTTGAGTCAACAGAATTCAAATCTCAATCAAGAACTTTCACACAATCTTGCTGACAACTCAGTGCAGTACTGAAAGAGCCGTGTACTACTGGAATGTTGTCTACTAAATGAGACATGAAACAAATGCTTTGGTGTCTACTGGATTTAAAAGAAATCCCCAGAGTGCTCAATTATTAGCCATAGATATCCCCGGAGTGCTCAATTATTAGCCATAGATTCGTCTGTTATACCCTGTACTGTTGCTTCTAAATTGATCCACAGCTGGCTTACAAAAATCCAAGCTGTGACCTCAGTGACTACTGAGAAAGTTCTACAATGTTGAAGGTACCATCGTTTGGATGAAATGTTAACACAAGGCTCAACGTCCCAGCTTTTAGATGTAAAAAAATCTCTGGTCACAATACTGAACAGGATCAGGAATTTGTAATTCTTCTTGTAATTTAGAAAGCAAGTGAGTTCTCTCAACATTCTAGCCAATATTTATACCACAGTTGATATCCAAGTAGATGATTTTGTCATGATGGGATTGACAGTTCGGGAAAATTGGCTGCCATGTTCCTCCATTAGAACAGGGAACATATATCAGAAATACTTAATTGACTGTGCAGTCCTTTGGGAATTTTTGTGCCTGTGAATATATACATAAATATGCATTATGACATAGATCCAAGTCTTTCATTCCCTCTTTTTTATACAAAAAGCATCAACTGGGTGCTTTGCTTCGTAGATGAAACCATAGTATGGATTTGAAACATGGATTTGCAATGATACAAGGGCAGTCACAATATTGTTAGCTATAGATACATATTATGAGACACAAAGCAACTGTATTGTTGCAAAGCAATGGCTTACCTTGCACAAAACTCAAATGTTCTCAATACAATAAGTTAACTGATTGTTCAAAATAATTCTATTCCAAATCAACAAAAGTAATTACAAGTGTTACAGCCAAGTAAAATTACAGCTTTGTTTCAAAATCCTCACAAATTCAATGTTTATCAATGAGGCTGGATCAATGGTTTTTGGATTTTCCACTTTAAAAACTTCCCTTACAAAGGACGATTCATAAGAAATAGAGCAGGAGAAGATCATTCAGCCCTTCGAGGTACTCCACTAGTCACCAACATTATGGCTGATCTGGTTGTGATTTTAACTTACTTTCTTTCGTGTCTGTCATAACTTCATCTCAATGATTGGTCAAAAACTGTCCCAAGTCAGCTTTGACTACCTTAAATAATTCACCTCCACTATTCTCTGGAAGAGAATTCCAAAATCTAACACTCTCTTCTCGAAAGTATCTAAGAGTTCTCTTTTTGGTTTTTTTTCAAGAGTGTGCCCTAGTTCTAGATACCTTCCTGCACCCGCACAACCCCGCCCCCTCCCACCCCAACCCATCCCCAAGAGGAGACATCTTCTCAAGCTCCCACAAAATCGATATGTGTTTCAATTGAATGGCTTTGCAGTCTTCCAAATTGCAATGAATACTGACCCAATGCTTTCCTGTTACAACAAACTTTCATTCCAGGAATCAGCCTAATGAACTTACTCAGCATTGCATCCAATGCAAGTACATCCATCCTTAAATAAAATGACTAAAAATGTAATCAGTATTCCAGTGCAGTTTCATAAATGCCCTGCAAAGCTGCAGCGAGACTTCCTACTTTTACATTCCAACTCTTCTACTCTATCCCCATTCATTAAAGGCCAACATTTAATTTTCCTCATTCCTGAAGAAGGGCTTATGCCCAAAACGTTGATTCTCCTGTTCCTTGGATGCTGTCTGACCTGCTGCGCTTTTCCAGCAACACATTTTCAGCTCTGATCTCCAGCATCTGCAGCCCTCACTTTCTCCTCCAACATTTAATTAGCCTTCCTTATTATTTCTTGGCCATGCATGGTGACATTTTGAGATCTGGTATAACTATACCCAGAATCCTCTGTACTGCAGCATTCTGTCTCAATTTAAAAATATTCTGCTCTCCTATTGACAATGCCAAAATGAAAAACCTCATTTTTCCCACATTATACTCTGTCAACTGTTTGCCCATTCACCAAATCTATCTATACCTCTTTTCAGACTGAGTAGTCTCCTCACAACATTCCTACCTATCCTTATACCATTTACAAATGTGGGTGCTATACTGTCAGTCCCTTCATCCAAGTCATTATTAGAGATCATAAATTGTTAACAGCCTAGCACAGATCCCTGAGGCTTTCGTTAAGGCTCCAGGATACTGGCCACTAGGTCCAGGGAATTCTTGGTCCCATTGGTTTTGCAAGCTCTTCTATGTCTTGTGATTATGACTGTTTTAAACTCCTCTCTCCCATTTGCCTTTTGTTCTTCTATTCTCGGGATGCTTTGTGTATCTTCTACCATAAAGACATTTAAATTACTTGATCAAAGTCTCGGTAATGTTACATCCCCTTAATTTCCCATTACACACAAAAGGGAAAATGCTTACTTCAGCTACTCCCTTCCTATGAATGTATTATGAAAGCCTTTACTGCCTGCTTTTTATATTTCTTACTACTTTTCCATTATGTTCTTATCCCCTGTTCTCAAGCTTTACTTTAAAATCAGTTCTTGGTGGTTTCTAAAACACCCAATCTTCTGAACTAATATGAATTTGCAGTTAGTGAGTTTTGGGAAGATTTGTAGTTCAGGTTGAGGTTCTGAGACACAAACAAACAAAGACACGCATGAGAATTCCGAGAAGCATGGCATTCCAAATGGAACTCAATCAGCAAACACATTGACTTGGATCCAATTCATCACCCCCTGAGAAAAAGACCAGGAAATGACATCACCAACCTTGGGGAACTCAAACATATAAATAAAAAGCGGGCTACACCACCAGTGCTTCATTCGGAGGCTCACTGAGGATGTTACCTAGTATGGTGATGAAACTTCTAAAATGCGAACCTTCCAGCTCAGCGAGTAAACCTACGTCCATGAATGTGCAGTGTTGGACATTCAATCTTATATCATCCTTAACATCCTTAGTTAACCAATGGTTGGTGTAGGCTCCTTGTAGTATCTTTCTTTGTTGAGAATTAAATGATTGCCACTGCTTCTTAATTGAATTAGCTTTTAACCTATATTCGTATTCCACCACAACTAAATCAACCTTCATGCCTTTGTAATTGATTTTATTTAAGATTTAAACTCTAGTTTCAGACCCAAAGTTCTCACCCTCAAACTAATTGTGAAATTCTATCATGTTATCATCACCTACATGTTATCACACCTACACGATGTAATCTCTGAACTTCAAGTCCTTTTCACTGATGCACAAGTACCATTCACACAGTTCTATCGATTACATCTGTAAAGACTATTAAATTAAACAGAACATAGGAACTGGGGCAGGCCATTCAGCCTTCGAGTCTGTTTCGCCATTCAATGAGACCATAGCTGATTCATATACCTGCCGTTGACCAACATCCTTAATACCTTCGCTAAGCAAAAATTATCCTATCTCAAATTTAAAACTAACAACTTATCTAGCATCAGCTACTGCTTGTGGAAGAGAGTTTTGTGTGACGAAGTGCTTCCTGGCATTTCTCCTGAAAGATCTGGCATTAATTCTCAGACTATGGCACCTATTTCTAGAATCTCCAAACAGTAGAAATAGTTTATCATTATCTATTTTGTTTTTCCTGTTCATATTTGAAGATTGCATCATATCAACCCTTAAGCCTTCTAAATTTTACAGAAAACAGGCCTAATTTGTTTAATCTCTTCTCGTATCTTAATCCTGAAGACAAGGTATCATTCTTGTAAATCTATGTTGTGCTCGCTTCAACATCAATATATCCTTTCTAAAATGTAGCATCCAGATCAGCCCACAGTACTTTAAGTGCAGTTTAACCAGCATTTTGTACAGGTCGACCACAAGGACAATAACAGGATTACGCTATTTGGGCCCTCAAGCCTACTCTGCCATTCAATAAGGATCATTGCTGATCAGTATTCCTCACGGCCACTTTCCTGCCTTTTCCCCATAATCCTGATTCCCCCTTTGACCAAGAATTTACCTATCTCATCCTTAAATATACACAAGAACTCTGCCCTACAACTCTGTGTGGCAAAGATTTCCAAAGACTCTAACTCGAACTTGGGTCCTTATATTGCAGTCCTATTAAAGAGCCTTCTTGATTATTTTCTGCAACTATTCATGGCATTTTAAAGATCTAGTCACCTGAACTCACAAATCTCTTTGGATATTCACCATATTTAAATTCAGACTATCTAGAAAGTACCCCGATTTATCCTTTATCAGTCCAAAATGGAGAAGTTCACATTGAACAGTTTTGCCCATTCACCTCGTCTATCAATATCCTTTTGTAACTTTATGCTATCAACTACATTGTCTACAATACTGCCCAAGTCACCAAAAAATTTGGATGTAAGACTTTCTACACCATTATCCAAGTTGTTAACAAATAAAATAAATGAATAATTCACAGGTAAAGGGGCATTTGGGAAGCAAGAGGCCTTCAAAAATGAGATAATGCGAGTTCAGAGACAATACGCTCCTGTTAGTTTGATGGGCAAGGTTGGCCGGTGTACTGAATGCTGGATGACTAAAAAAAATTGAGGCCTTGGTTAAGAAAAAAAGCTACTGTCAAGTATAGGCGAAAGTGAGGACTGCAGATGCTGGAGTTTAGAGTCAAGATTAGAATGATTTCTGATGAAGGGCTCCTGCCGGAAGCGTTGAATTTCCTGCTCCTTGGATGCTGCCTGACCTGCTGTGCTTTTCCAGCATCACTCTAATCTTGACTCCATTGTGAGGTATAGACAACTGGGATCAAGAAAATTCCTAGAGGAGTGTAAGGGCAGTAAGAGTATACTTAAGAGGGCAATCAGGAATGCGAAAATGGAACATGAGATAGCTTTGGCAAATAGGTTTAAGGAGAATCCAAAAGAGATTCTATAAATACATTAAAAGAGTAACTAGGGAGAGAATGGAGTCCCTTAAAGATCAACAAGGAAATCTATGTGTGGAACCACAGGAAATGGCGAGATATTAAATGAGTATTTTGCATCAGTTTTTACTGTGGAGAAGGACGTGAAAGCTAGAGAACTTGGGGATCTAAATAGTGACATCATGAAAAGTGTCCATATTACAGAACAGAAGGTGCTGGACATCTTAAACCTCAAAAGGTAGATAAATCCCCAGGACCTGATTAGATGTATCCCAAAACGTTTTGGGAAGCTAAGGAAGAGATTACAGGTCCCCTTGCTGAGATACTTGTATCAGTGATAGCCATGGGTGAGGTGTTGGAAGACTGCTGGCTGGCTAATGTGGCACCATTATTCAGGTTTGCTGGTAAGAACAGCAAACTGATGAGCCTTACGTTAGTGGTGGGCAAATCGCTGGTGACATTCTGAGGGACAGGATTTACATGTATTTGGAAAGACAAGGGGTGATTACAGATAGTCAAGATGACTTAGTGAAACACAATTTCTCATGCACAAACGTGATTAGTTTTTTGAAGAAATGACAAAGACGGCAGAGTGACAGATGCTGTCCATATGGACTTCAGCAAGGCGTTTGACATGATTCCACATGGTAGACTGGTTAGCAAGGTTAAATCACATGGAATCCAGGGAGAGCTAGCCAATTGGATACAAAAGTCACTTGAAGGTAGGGAGACAAAGGGTGGCGATGGAGGGTTTTTTTCAGACTGGCGGTCTGTGACCAGCTGGATCCACTGCTTTTTGTCATTTATTGAAATATTTTGGATGTGAATAAAAAAGAGGTATGGTTAATAAATTTGCAGATGACACGGAGGTTATTTAGGAGTACAATGGGACCTTGATCAGATGGGCCAATGGGTCAATGAGTGGCAGATGGAGTTTAATTTAGATAAATGTGAAGTGTTGCATTTTGGCAAATCAGGACAAGACTTTTCCACTTAACGGCAGGGTCCTGGAAATTGTTGCCAAACAAACAGGAAGGATGTTGTGAAACTTGAAAGGCATCAGAAAATTTTACAAACGTGTTGCCAGGGTTGGAGGCTTTGAGCTAAAGGGAAAGGCTGAAATAAACTGGGGTTCTTTTCTCTGGAGCGCCAGAGGCTGAAGGGTAACTTCATAGAGGTTTATGGAATCATGAGAGGAGTGTATAGGATAAACAGACATGGTCCTTTCCCTCGGGTGGGGGAGTCCAGAGCTAGAGGGCGTAGGGTTTAGGTGAGAGGAAAAAATTTAAAAAGGGACCAAATGGGCAACTTTCTCTCGCAGAGGGTGGTGCCTGTATGGAATGAGCTCCCAGAGGAAATGACGGAGGCTGGGACAATTACAACATATAAATTGCTGAGATATTTGTATCATCGATAGTCACAGGTGAGGTACCGAAAGACTGGAGGTTGGCTAACGTGGTGCCACTGTTTAAGAAGGGTGATAAGAACAAGCCAGGGAACTATAGACCAGTGAGTCTGACGTCGGTAGTGGGCAAGTTGTTGGAGGAAATCCTGAGGGACAGGATGTAAATGTATTTGGAAAGGCAAAGACTGATTAGAGATAGTCAACATGGCTTTGTGCGTGGGAAATCATGTCTCACAAACTTGATTGAGGTTTTTGAAGAAGTAACAAAGAGGATTGATGAGGGCAGAGCGGTAAATGTGATCTATATGGACTTCAGTAAGGCATTCAACAAGGTTCCCCATGGGAGACTGGTTAACAAGGTTAGATCTCATGGAGTACAGGGAGAACTAGCCATTTTGATACAGAACTGGCTTGAAGGTAGAAGACAGAGTGGTGGTGGAGGGTTGTTTTTCAGACTGGAGGCACAAAGAGACCTTGGAGTGCAGGTTCATAGCTCCTTGAAAGTGGAGTCGCAGGTAGATAGGATAGTGAAGAAGGCATTTGGTATGCTTTCCTTTATTGGTCAGAGTATTGAGTACAGGAGTTGGGAGGTCATGTTGCGGCTGTACAGGACATTGGTTAGGCCACTGTTGGAATATTGTGTGCAATTCTGGTCTCCTTCCTAGTGGAAAGATGTTGTGAAACTTGAAAGGGTTCAGAAAAGATTTACTAGGATGTTGCCAGGGTTGGAGGATTTGAGCTATCGGGAGAGGCTGAACAGGCTGGGGCTGTTTTCCTTGGAGTGTCGGAGGCTGAGGTTTACAAAATTATGAGGGGCATGGATAGGGTAAATAGGCAAAGTCTTTTCCCTGGGGTCAGGGAATCCAGAACGAGAGGGCATAGGTTTAGGGTGAGAGAGGAAAGATATAAAAGAGACCTAAGGGGCAACATTTTCATGCAGAAGGTGGATGGTACATGTATGGAATGAGCTGCCAGAGAAAGTGGTGGAGGCTAGTACAATTGCAACATTTAAGAGGCATTTGGATGGGTATATGAATGGGAAGAGTTTGGAGGGATATGGGCCGGGTGCTGGCAGGTGGGACTAGATTGGGTTGGGACATCTGGTCGGCATGGATGGGTTGGGCCGAAGGTCTGTTTCCATGCTGTCATCTCTATGACTGTAAAAGACATCTGGATGGGTATATGAATAGGAAATGCTTACAGGGATAGGGGTCAAGTGCTGGCAAATGGGACTAGATTAGTTTAGGATATTTGGTTGGCATGGATGAGTTGGACTAAAGGGCCTGTTTCCATACTGTACATATCTATGACTCTAAAGAGATCTACAATTGCATGTGCATAGTTCCTTGGAAGTGGAGTCGCAGGGAGACAGGGTGGTGAAGGTATTTGCCATACTTGTCTTCATTGGTCAGTGCATTGAGTATAGAAGCTAGGATGTCATATGGAGCTGTACAGGACACTGGTGAGGCCAATTTGGAATACTGTGTTCACTTCTGCTCTCTTTGCCATAGGAAAGACATTGCTAAATTTGAAAGGGTTCTGAAAAGATTTACAAGGATGTTGCCAGGATTGGAGGATTTGAGCTACAGGGAGAGGCTGAATAGGCTGGGTTTATCCCTGGAAGCTTTGGAGGCTGAGAGCTGACCTTATAGAGCAGCATGGATAGGATGAGCTAAGGTCTTTTTCCCTCCTCCCCAAGAGTCCAAAATTACATCGCATAGGTTTAAGGTGAGAGAGGAAAGATTTCAGAGAAACCGGAGGGGTAACTTTTTCACGCAGAGGGTGGTGAATGTCGAAACCAGCTGCCAGAGGAAGTAGTGTAGATACCATTACAACATTTAAAAGGCATCTGGATGGGTACATGAATAGCAAGGGTTTAGAGGGATGTGGGCCAAATGCTGGCAGATGGAACAAGATCGGTTTAAGTTGTCTGGTCGGCATGGATGAGTTGGACTGAAGGATCTGTTTCCGTGGTATATAATTCTATGACTCTTTTACTGAGGCCCTAACACAGATTTTTGTGAGACAGCTCTCATCATATCCTGTCAATTTAGTATTGAGTATCTACCAGTACCCCTACTTTCTGTTACCAGTCACCCAACCATTTCCCAGCCATGTCAGTAATTTGCACTAAATTTCATTGCACCTCTTAGTAAATGGTCTCTAATGTGGAACTTTATCAAATAACTCCTGTTAATCCATTTAAGGAACAGCCTATATTCACTATCTTAGTCACCTCTTTTTAAAATTTAGTGAGGTTTGATGACTAAGACCTAACTGTCACGCATCCATGCTGGCTCTCCCTGTTTTACTGAACATTTGCGGTGTATCCTATCCTTCATTATAGATTCAAACAGTTTCCTCAACTTGTTAGGCTAACATGACTGTAATACCTAGTTTGCCTCCTTCGCCTTTTCAAAATATGGAATGATGTGCAATTTTCCAATCTAAAAGGCATGACATAAGGAACTCTGCAAGATTATTGTTAGGGCATCGAGAACATGTTCCCCTCCCACTTTAACACCCTCAGATGACTACTGTCAGATCTTGGGAATTTGTCACTCTTTAGTTTTATTAATGTGGTCCTATAAATTCTAATAATGACCATCCATCATCAGATGGTCAGAAAAAAAGCACCTGGTTCACCAATATCCTTTAGGGAAGGAAACTGCCATCCTGACAGGTCTAGCCTACATGTGACTGCAGACCCACAACAATGTGGTTGACTCTTAGCTGCCCTCTGGATAATTAGAGATGGGCATATAAATGCTGGCCTCACCAGCAATGCCCTTATCCCATGAATGAATACAAAAAAATTTGTCATTATTAATGTACATTAATTTTATTCAGTCCCTGACTCCAATCTGCTAATAATTTCCTTGGGACTTCCAACAAGTAATCCTCCTTTTCTACTGTAAATTCTAAGGTGCTCAACATGCCTGCCATTTTCCTACTGGCATTGACAATGTCCCCACATTTCGTCTTTTGTGGACCAACATTGCTCTTGACCACCAGCTTTCCCTTGATCGAATTTTTTTAAAAAATTCTTCTTATTGATATTGTTGTCCCTTGCAAGTTGCCTGTCATAATCCCTTTTAGTAGCTCTTATAAGCTGCTTCGTGGTCATTGCTGGTCTTTATATCTTTCCCATGTAGCAGGATCTGTACCTTTTTTTGCATTTTTGTATGCCCTTTATGCTGTCCCTCATGTCTTAATTTCTGCATTTATACAATCTAGCGCTTCAGAGATGCTGCCAGAGTATGTATTAAAGTTTTGGATCCTTTACTGTTCCTCAGTTCCACTCATAAGGTCACTACTGGATGTTTTCTCTTCATTATATTCTCCTTCACTGCTGATACAATTTTCTTTCCATCAGTAAGGCTACTCCACCTCCTCTGCCATTTTCCCCTATCCATCCTGTTAATCTTGTAACCTGGACTATTTAGTTCCCAGTCCTAACCATCCTGCAGCCATGTCTCAGTACTGTATCATAAACTTCGATTTGAATTTAAGCCTGCAGCTCATTCAATTTATTCCTTACACTCCATACATTTGTAGAAGTACTCTTATTTGGAGTGCACATTCTCACCTGTCCCTTAGCACTGATTCACCCATTCATCATATTTCTCTTCTGGTTTAATCAACATGCTGGTTTTGCCATTACATGCCATACCTGATGTAGGAATCTTGACTGTTTCTTTACTTTGTCCTGTTTGAAAGTGTATTGACTTCCCTAAGCCCTCACTGTCCCAGTTACATGTTTGAAGTACTTGTGACCATCCTATTTGACCTTTCCGCTGGGTATTGGTCCCAGATCAGTTCAGGTGGAACTGTCCTAATTTTCCTTCACAATACTGATGCCAGTGCACCAAGTGATAAAACTCCAGCTTTCCCATAGCATTCCTTCAGCCACATGTTTACTTCCCTAGTTGTCTTATCTCAATGCTGATTTGCACACAGGTAATAATGCAGAGACTATATACCTTCAGGAGCTTTTCTTTAATTTTATTCCCTTTGTCTATTCCTGCCGATGTTCTTGGTTCCAAAACAGACCACAATAACTGGATTCTTCTCCTCCCACCCCAATATCTTTTCAAGCCAGTTTGAGATTTCCCTCACCTTGGCATCAGGTAGGCAACACAACATAAGAAGTAGGAGCAGGAACAGGCTATTTGGCCTACAAAGCCTGCTTTGCTATTCAGTAAGATGATTGCTGTTTTGATTGTGGTCTGAATGCCACTTCCCTACCAAATCTCATATTTGATTGCCTTGACAATCAAAAAGCTATCCAGTCTCGCCTTGAACATATTAATAAACTCTGTCTCCATGCTCACTGGGAAAGAGAATTCCCAGCATGAATTCCCAGAGGAGCAATTCCTCATCATTTCTATTTTAAATGAGAGACTCCTAAACACAAGACTTTCTGTCCCATCTTTTTAATCATGATTTTAGGAAGATGAGCAAGGTCTCAGATATCTTTCCCATGGAGGGATCTGCTAGCCTGTGTGTCAACTAAATTGACTACTTTCTGTTTCTAGTAAGAATCGTATGCAATACCCTTAGGAATTAAAAATCTTCTCGCTAAACTGGATGTGAAGATTTGCCAGCCATCTGAGATGAGATAACAAATTATTCAATGATCTCAGTCAGTGCATAGATCACTTGAATGCATCTCTCATTAACATTGAAGCTATGTTTTAATTTAGTGATTTATAACTTTCCAAACCGGTACGAATTCACAAAGTTATGTATTCAACACAACACTGAAATCATAGTAACTCCTAATCTATTCTGTGGAGAAAGCAATCCAAAATCTCAAAGCATTATCAAAGGGCATAGCCTAACCATAGCTACAATTACCTGCTCTATGCAAAATAAAAATTCATGATTTGTAATTTTGCACATTGCTTCTAAAGTCTGATTATTTGTTCTCTCCCGTAGCCACCTAAAACACATAGAATTGGTCTTTTATGTTCCCAAATGACTGTTGTTAAGTGCATATCTTTTCTTTTTTTTAAATTTCTTTCTTGAGGTTTTCAATGCGGTGCAGAAATGACGACACCCAAAACCCCAGGGATGCAGGAATAAGAAAGCCAACAAAACTTGGAAATTACACATTAATTGAATTTATGATATTCTCAATCTCTCTCTAATCTGAAAAATCTTGCAAAGTCGAAATACTTCCTCCAAAGCAGTAAAAGGCAAAAACAAAACTCAAAAGGAGAGAAAAAGCTGCATAGTGAAAGAATATAGTTGGCTATATCCAACATAGATATTGGAAGATTTCACGTGGCACAGTCATTTTGCAATGCCATGGTAGCATTTTAATGCATTCAGCATTTTACTTGCTCAGAATCCATCAAACTGACCTTCCTTCCCAACATTAAAAGAAGAATAAAAACCAAAGTAGCTTGCATGGATAATATACATAGAACAATCTTTTTTATGCAAATAATTCCCTGCAAATATTAAGATTGTAAATGTAAATGTTGATACAATTGTGAGATTCTCCCCAGTGTTAATTTTCCAATGCTCAACTCAGCTACTCAAAGTGTAACAACATTGCTATTGTAAGAATAACACCAAAATAGAAACTTCTGCTCAGCAAATACAAAACTGTATTTGTAGTAACAGACAGACATAAATGTAATGACATCAGAGAAGCAAAGGGATGTGTTTTAGACATGGAACAGATTTGTTCAAAAATCTTCAGCGTAGAATGAAGATGATATAGCAAAATACCGAAATGGAACATTGCATAGTTGATTTAGAACTAGAAATAAACGAGCGTCAGAAGCAATATTGCGTCTTAACCATATCATTCTATCTTGGACGATCTAACTTGAAAAGTATTATTTTCTTCATTCTTTCATGTGAAAATGAACAGCCTTAAACAGGGTTAAGTGAAAATTGAGGCAGAGCAACACGAAGAGTTGGAGTAAAAAATAATGGTGTGACCTAGCAACCTAAAACATACATAATACAGATAGACAAAAAAAGTCTGCAAAAGATTCTTGTAGTTGTTTTCAGGAAATACAAAGAACAAAACCTTAAATTTCTTTTAAGATAGAACACTAACACTTTTCTGACAGCAGTTAATTGATGTACTGCAAACATACCATTTAAATGTCCCATTATCTATATTTCACAAAATACTTACGTAAAAAATGCTTTTCTAATAATGCGATTTCAAGATGTCCCTTGATTTCGTTCAGTCGATCAGATTCTGTCCTGCTAAAATCTTGAATTCCTGAAGCCATATTTGATGCCCCTGGGCCTGCCTGAAATAAAAATGAAAAGAAATCTCCAAAACCAGCACGGATGAAATCTGTCAGAAACTGCACAGTACATGAGACTCAATTCAACTAGATGAATGCTGCAACCAAACAAGTTTTGCTGATAAAGCTTAATGTATTGAAGGGAACAGTGTAATCTGCTGAGTTTTTTTTAAAAAGCAAATCAATAACATCCAAGTAATTGTTCAATAATACATTTTCTTTGTCTTCTACCACAAAAACAAAAAGTAAATTCATCCAGAACTCCAGCCGTGTTTAGAATACTGATATTTTCATATGTTAAGCAAAATTATGTTTTACTTTACATAAGATAGCTCACCAACAAATCCACTGATGATACTCGATTTGCAAAATACCAACTATCAGGTGATTAACAAAGAATGAAATGAACTACGACGAATCGTGGCAGCAAGGATCTTTATTTTTCTTCATGTTCCATGTTAAAGTATCCATTGTCTGAGACTGTGACGTTGAGTAAAATGATGTACTTCCTATGCCTTAGGTTTAATTATGAAAATTTCTGCTTTTACAAGTAAAATTCACTGTTTGATAATCCTTTCCCGGTCACAGCTGTAGAGAAGAACACTACCAATATCTCAAAGTTACAGTCTGTAAAAAAAATTGCAGGGAATATTATTACAAGTACTGTAGCAACAATGTGCATTTGTATAGCACCTACAATGTAATAAAATGCCCTGAGCACTGTTGATCAAAATATATCAATATTTACATAAAATATTGGTAAAAGAATAATTTAGCTCTGTATGGTTCAAACATCAGAATTAAAACTCTCATTCTCACTGAGCATTTAGGCTGTCAATGGAAAGATATCTGGAGCCATTTATTTGTTTTTTATTCCCCAGATTGCATAATTTTGCTGATTGCTGCTATATGATTATTTAAAATAGTATTTTTCAATTGTATGTTAATATACCATGAAATACAATAGAAGTAATGAGTAGGTCATTCGGTACATGGTGATACTCTGCCTTACACAATGACCATTTCTGATCTTTGACTCAATTTCACTTTTCCATGGAATCCTCATATGCCTCAATTCCCTTATAATCTAAAAAAAATCAAAATCAAAACATACTCAAAGAATGAGTATCAATAGCCCTTAAATATTGTGACTTGCAAGTTCGCCACACTTAGAATAAATTCCTCACCTCAATTTTGAATTATCAATCCTTTAACCTGCAACCATGCCCCGTAATTCTAGAATTCCAGCCAGATGAAACATACTCACCTTTAACCAGCAAGCCATCCTCTGAATTTTATGTTTTTTAAAAAAAAATCAACTGTCATTCTTCTAAACCACAGAGATTATAGTTCCATTCTATTTAAACTTTCTTTATAGATCACTCTTTATAGTGGTGAAGGGACCAATAAGAGGAAAAATCTTACACGACTTTGTGCTCACAAAGCTTGGGTCAGATATGCATCCATTCATGACAGTATGGATAGGAGTGAGCACTATGCAGCCATTGTGAAGACAAAGTCTTGTCTTCACATTGATGATCTTTTCAATTGTGTCATGTGATACTTTCATTGTGCCAAATGAACAGATCAAGCAACACAAAACTGGGCATCCAAAAGCACTGTGGGACATCGGCAGGAGTAGAGTTGTAGTCTAAAGCTACCTGCAACATCACAGCCCGGCAAAGCCCCCACACTACCATTACTATCAAGCTGGGAGATCACCCCTGTGTCGCAGTGCAAGAGCACATGCCAGGAGCAGGCATACCTAAAAAATGAGGTAAAATAATCAACTTGGTGAATGCGTGCCAAAGAGTAGAAGGAGCATGCAGTCCTGCCGCATTTCAGCCATAGATGGGTCGTTGACTATTAAACTACAAAGAGAGGGCAGCATCCAAGGAGCAGGAAAATCGCCTGAAACGTCGATTTTCCTGTTCCTCGGATGCTGCCTGACCTGCTGTGCTTTTCCAGCACCACTAATCTAAACTCTGGTTTCCAGCAACTGCAGTCCTCACTTTTGCCTAGTTGATTTTAACCTTTTTGCAAATCCTCTTGCAAGGATGCCTACCTTGAAGAAGCTCTCTTCCTCTCTCCACAAGAATCAGTGAGTCTCTCTCTCTCACTGCAACGCCCAGGTCATCTCCTCTGCTATGAAGCTCTTCAACCATGTACTGAAACAGACCCGCTACCACAGCCATATTTGCTTCCTCAGTGCCTGCCTCCGTAACCAACTGATCACACATGGACTCCGGACTACATTCAAACCAGCACAGTTTGAAACCGAACAGGACAACCAGTATAGACTGCAGATTCAAAACCACCAGCAACGGTTCTCCCTCAGTATCCTCCGCTCCACACTTGCAGCAATGTGACGGCACCTAATCTCTCTACAATCAGCCCTGCCTGAGCTGAGGGCCACACTCTCTCAGAACTGCAAAGGACCCGTTCTGTGCTATATTCTAAGAAGAATTCATACTCTCAACAAACAGTATTTCAACACCATCTCAACATCAAAAAATGTAAGTAAAACAAACTTTTATACATCCACCTCCATAACCAGCACTCCTCAAACATTCCAGAAGACTCCCCTAGCCTCTGGAACTGCTCGGACGCTATTAGCCATGTGGCTGGTACAGCTGCCATCCCCAAGGCGACCGATGATGGCACTTCTGCCCCCATCATGGCCACTTCCACCCCTCACGAATCCTCATGACCACACATAACATCACTTCCACCCCCACGTCACCGATGATGTCACACAATCAGCGACTTCCGCCCTACCCCCTACTGCCGTGTTCGCCACCACTTCCGTCCCCACCAATGTCACTCACCTGCATACTGCTGACACTCCCCCTCCCACAGATCCCAATGTTACCATCCCCACCCCACAGAACCCTGAGGGAAACACCACCCCTGCTCATGACTTCACCCCCATTCCCCCTACCACCACGCCCACTCCAGTTACAGGCTCCACCCCCACTCCCAGCTCCACACCTACCAGGTCCTAGCTCCTAGCCCTGATGAGTTTTCACCAACCCCCAGACTTCCCCCTCACTGAGGATGAACGATCAGTCCTCAGCAAAGACCTGACCTTTATCCCACTCCGACCATGCATCAATGAATTTAATACGCGCTGTGTGTCGAACACTTCTTCCACCGCCTCAGAGCTTACTTTTACAATCAGGACTCCTGCCCACCTTCCGAGGACCCCTTCACTCGCCTCCAACACACCCCATCCACCTGGACACCCCGCGCTGGCCTATTACTCACCCTTGATCTCTTAATTTCCAATTGAAGCCGAGACATTAACTGCCTCAAACTGTCTACGCCCCTCCCCCACTCCAACCTCTCACCCTCACAACATGCAGCCCTCCACTCCCTCTGCTCCAATCCCAACTTCACCATCAAATCAGTGGATAAAGGGGGTGCAGAGGTAGTTTGGCAAACTGATCTCTACACCACTGAAGCCAGACGGCAACTCAAAGATACCTCCTCCTACCACCCCCTTGACCATGACCCCAACCCCCCAATCACAAAACCATCATCTCCCAGACCATACAGAACCTCATCACTTCATGAGATCTCCCCACCCACAGCTTCCAACCTCGTAGTCCGGGAACCCCGCACCGCCCAATTCTACCTCTTTCCCAAGATCCACAAGCCTGACCACCCTGGCCGACCCATTGTCTCAGCATGCTCCTGCCCACTGAACTCATATCCACCGACCTCGATACAGTCCTATCCTCCCTAGTCCAGGAACTTCCCACATACGTTCAAGACACCACCCACGCCCTCCACCTCCTCTAAGACTTCAGTTTCCCCCGCCCCCAACGCCTCATCTTCACCATGGACATCCAATCCCTCTGCACCGCCATCCGCCATGACCAGGGCCTCCAAGCCCTCAGTATCAGTTTCTTCCTCTCCCAACGTTCCCAACAGTACCCTTCCCCTGACACACTCATTCGTGTGGCTGAACTGGTCCTCACCCTTACTTTCTCCTTTGAATCCTCCCACTTCCCCCAAATGAAAGGAGTAGCCATCGGCACCCGTATGGGCCCCAGCTATTCCTGTCTCTTTGTTGGCTACGTAGAACAGTCCATCTCCTGTAGTTACACCAGCACCATTCCCCACCTCTTCCTCCGCTACACTGATGACTGCATCGGCACCACCCCATGCTCCCACAAGGAAGTTGAGCAGTTCATCAACTTCACCTACACATTCCACCCCAACCTTGAATTCATTTGGACCATCTCTGACACCTCCCTCCCCTTCCTGGACCTCTTCATCTCCATTAATGACGACCGACTTGACGCCGATATGTTTTACAAACCCACTGACTCCCACAGCTACCTGGATTACACCTCTTCCCACCCTACCTTCTGCAAAAAATGCCATCCGTATTCCCAATTCCTCCGCTGTATCTGCTCCCAGGAGGACCATATCCACCACAGAACAGACCAGCTGGCCTCCTTCTTTAGAGACCGCAATTTCCCTTCCCATGTGGTTGAAGATGCCCTCCAACGCATCTCATCCACATCCCACTCCTTCCCCTTCAACAAGGACAGAACCTCCCTGGCCCTCACTTTCCACCCTGCCAATCTTTGCATAAACTGCATCATCCACTGTCATTTCTGCCACCTCCAAACGGACCCCACCACCAGAGATATATTTCCCTCCACACCCCTTCCCTTTCTGCGAAGACAGTTCCCTCTGTGACTACCTGGTCAGGTCCACGCGCCCCAACAACCCACCCTCCCGTCCTAGCACCCTCCCCTGCCACTGCAGGAATTGTAAAACCTGCGCCCACACCACCTCTCTCACCTCCATCCAAGGCCCCAAAGGAGCCTTCCACATCCAAAGTTTCACCTGCACATCCACCAATGTCATTTACTGTATCCGTTGCCCCAATGCAGTCTCCTCTACATCGGGGAGACTGGACGTCTCCTCGCAGAGCGCTTTAGGGAACATCTCCGGGACACCTGCACTAAATCAACCCCACCACTACGTGGCCGAAAATTTAAGTCCCCCTCCCACTGTGCCAAGGACATGCAGGTGCTGGGCCTCCTCCACTGCCACTTCCTCACCACCAGATGCCTGGAGGAAGAACCCTTTATCTTCCACCTCGGAACACTTCAACCCCAGGGCATCAATGTGGACTTCACCAGTTTCCTCATTTCCCCTCCCCCCCCTCCACCTTACCCCAGTTCCAACCTTCCAGCTCAGCACTCTCCTCATGACCTGTCCTACCTGCCAATCTCCTTTCCTACCTATCTGCTCCACACTCCTCTCCGACCTATCACCTCCACCCCCACCCCATTCACCTATTGTACTCTTTGCTACCTTCACTCCAGCCCCATTTATCTCTGGAGGCTCCCTGCCTCCATTCCTGATGAAGGGCATTTGCCCGAAATGTCGATTTTCCTGCTCCTCGAATGCTGCCTAACCTGCTGTGCTTTTCCAGCACCACTCTAATCTAAACTCTGGTTTCCAGCATCTGCAGTCCTCACTTTTGCCTATTAAACTACAAAGATATGGAGACTCGATGAATATCTCTGTCCTCAATGATGGGGGAGCCCAGCATAACAATTAAAAAGACTGAAACATATGCATCCAGAACTATTCAGCCAGAACTACCAAGTGGATGATCTATCTTCGCCTCCTTCTGAGGTCCACAGCATCATGGATGCCAAATTTCAAAAAATTCAATTCACTCCATGTACATCAAGAAATGAATGAAGATGCTAGATAGTCAGACCTAACAACATTTTGGCAATAGTACAGAAAACCCATTATCCACAATAAATCACACCCCAAGCCAAGCTGTTCCAGTATACTGTTCAATCAAGCTACACTTGCAAAGGAATACCCTGCTCATTAGCGCTCAGTTTGGATTTCGCCAGGCCCATTCAGTTCATGACCACATTATAGCTGTAGTTCAAACATAGACAAAACAGCAGAACTCCAAAAGATGAGAGAGTGACAGCCGGTGGCAAAAAGGCAGCATTCAAACAAACAGGGCATCAAGTAGCCCCAACAAAACTGGAGAAATGGGAGTTGGGGCAAAACTCTTCACTGGTTGCAGTCATACTTAAGACATAGGAAGAAAGTTGAGATTTCTGGAAATCAATCACCATATCAGTCCCAGGATACCACTCCAGGACTTGCTCAAATTCAAACCATCATCAGCTACTCCTTTAGTGATAATCCCTCCATCAAAAGGTCAGAAATGGGGATGCTTGCTGATGATTGCATAATGTTCAACAACATTTGTCACTCTACAGAAAATGAAGCAATATCCGTATGTAACAATAGCTGGACAATATCCAGGTTTAAGCCATGCTACAAATAGCAACATGCGTGCCGTACAACTGTCAGGCAATGGCCACTTCCAACAAGACCACACCTTGTCATCTCCTTGACAGTATCACAGAATCTCCCATTATCAACATGCTCAGAGTTAGCCTTGACCAGGGATTGAATTGGACCAGCCAGATAAATACAGTATTTACAAGAGCAGGTCAGAGGAGAAATTCCACAGCAAGTAACTCAACGTCTCCCCAGTGCCTGTCCATCATCTATAAGGCACAAGTCGCAAGTCACAGTGTGATGGAATACTCTCCATTTCCTTGGATGAGTGCACCTCAAACACCATTAAAGAAACCTGACACCATCCAGGATAAAGCAACTTACTTGACTGGCCTCCCAAACAACATCTTCACCAACTACTCCCTTAAATACCAATTACAATTGTAGCAGTATATACTATATACGGGGATGTAGTGCAGGAGCTCACCAACGGTCCATCAACAGCACATTTCAAACCGCATTACTTGCTACCTAGAAGGACAATGGCACAGATACATGCAAGCTCCTTCTAAACTACTCACCACTCCGACTTGGAACTAGAATCACCATTCTTTCATTGTCTTTGGCTGAAAATCCTGGAACACTTGAACAACACAATGGCTGTCCCTATATCCTATGGACTGCAGTAATTCAAGAAGGCAGTTCAGCAACACCTTCTCCAAGCAATAAATCCTATCCTAGTCAGCATCGTCCAGATTTTATGAACAGATAGAAGAAATCCCTTCATTCCAGATATAAATCCAGTAAACCCGCATGAGCTGCCTCCAAGTCAAGAACACCCTTTCTGAAATAAGGAAATTACATTAGTTACCTGGTGTGATCTCACCAGAGTCCAGTATAATTGTAGGAATATTTTCTCTGCACCTTTGCAACACAAGATCAGTATGCAGCTTTTAGCTTATCACATCTGCATGCTAACTTAGTGTTTCTCATGTGAGGACATAGTGATTCCTCTAAACAACATTTAAAACACTTGTCCACAGTTAAAAATACATGATTTATTTTCCTATCAAAATAAATAATCTCATATTTCAGTCCATCAGTCAACATACTCACTCACTTGATCTTATACTTTTGCAAATCGAAGGGATTCTCAACTGCTATTCATTCTTTACAGTTCCTTGCTGTCATGCCTTTGGTATCTTCTATGAAAACTGATGAAAATTATTTGCTTCATATCTCTGCCATTTCTTTATTTGCAATTGTAAATTCTCCATATCAACCAATAAACAGGACAAAGACTTACTTCTGCTATTGTCTTCCTTTTCACATGCTGGTAGAAGCTCTTTCATTTGATTTCATATTTCATGTTAGCTAATTTTTAAATTCTACCTTTTCCTTCATAATTTTTTTGACTGTCGTTTTGCTCCACCTCTGACACTTTTGGAGAGTAAAGAGAGTGAAATAGGGCTATGTCCTGGCCTCCTCTTTGCTTGCTATCTTTTTCTCCACGATCCTGACTTTTCCCTTCTCCAGAAATATGGAAGAGGTGTATTTATACACTTGGTCAGACTGCAAGTTCCTCAATTATTCAAGATCAGTGAAGACAAAAGACATAACGTGCCCTGATCACAGAACTCCTCCAAGCTAATGATGTTGCACTAGTTGCTCACAAAGACTCGATGGGAAGTACTAGTTTTTGGATACTTCCAAATAAACCTGTTGGACTATAACTTGGTGTTGTGTGATTTTTAACATTGTCCACCCGTGTCCAACAGTGGCTCCTCCACATCAGATCTCCCACACCAGTAACATGTTTTCCCAGACCAAAAAATATTGATACAATTGCAGTCATGAAAGTGTGTGTTGCATCTCCACTCCTGATCACATAAAATATTACCACAGTGGAAGTGATTTGCAAATCCTGCCACCTAAGCTAATAGGTTCACAATGGCAGACAATCTGTAACTTGATGCAGAACTTAAATAAGGAAATCAGCTCACCCTCAGCCAGCTCGTAAAAGCTGTATGAAATAAGACCAAGCTGATAGTTAGTAAAGCCCATGCTCTCAGAATCTTGTTGAATGGCTGTGGAGCACGGGTAATTAACAGCTACCAGAAAAAAGCTTGATAATTTCCACCTTCATGTCTGCGATATGGTATACCCTGGCAAGACAAAATCATGAATGCTGCAACTCTCTTAAAGACAGAGTTCCCAAATATGCTAATAATAATCAATAGATTGGGCACATCTGCAAAGTGGAAAAAAATTGCATAGAAAGGATTTTCTGTATGGTGAGGAAGCTGGAACCAGACCACCTGCATGTCACACAAACATCATGAGCAGATTCACGACAGGAAAGTTGAATTGAGCAACACGCGAGATATTTTTAATCAACCTATTCAGAGATGCTATCACACACTAATGAAGTTTCAGAAATGACAGCCAGACTACTGAGACCCCTCAGAATCCTAGTAGCACACAAAACCACCAACACTCTCAAACAAAAACTAACAAACTTA
>NC_057732.1:21195246-21216865 GCF_004010195.1 Chiloscyllium plagiosum | reverse complement strand
AGCTAGCCACAAAAAGACACGACCCTCTCTCCCTCGTAGCCCTACACACGGATGAAAAAAAACACCATTTCGACTGAGACAACATATCTATCCTGGGACTGGCTAAGCAAAGACATGCCAGAGAATTCCTAGAGGCCTGGTACTCCAAACCCACAATGCCATAAACAAACACAGATCTAGATGCCATCTATCAACCCCTCAGAAAACAAACAGGAAATGACATCACCACAAACCCCAGGAACCCCATCCAGGAGAAAGATATAAATAGAAAGCAGGAGACAACAGCTTCGCTTCACTTGGAGGTCGCCACTGATGATGTTATCTAGCCAGGTAATGAAACGTCTGGATATCAAACCTACAGCTCAGCGAGCAAACTTACACCCTCAATAACTTATGAGGCAGGTAGGATTTGAACCCGGGCTTCCTGGCTCAAAGGATGGAACACAACCATTGTGGGATTGGCAGGATTCAAACCTGGATCCCCGGAACAGGACTTGGTCTCTGGATTAATATTCTAGTGATAATATTAGGCTATCAGGCTCCTGACTCAGAGGTAGGGGTGCTACCATTGCATCACAAGAGCCCACAAGTAAAACATGAAGGATCTAAACATAATCTATTGCGCCTTGAAGTCATTAGCTGGCAAAAGAAGAAAATAGTGACACCTCTCTTAATCTGGCAACACCCACAATGACCAAATGGTTACAGCAGCTTCTCAGCAGACAGCAATGCTGAAAAGCAACATTCCATAACATCTATTGATAGCTTCATATATGGCACTTGTGGCACACCTGCTTCTGAAGAGTGCTCTTCCAAAACATTAGCAAAGGTGCACAAAATTAAGGTATCTCAATCTAAATAATTGTTTGCTGCATGTCCATCATCCCTCGAAGGGAAGGATGCTACCCCGGGATTCAATGTATTTCTAAACTTCCCCCTACCTCTCATTAGGCTAATTATAAAGCATGAATTAGAATGAACCAATCTTGCCTACACAATCACACTTCAAACAAATTCCAGGAAAATAAACCATTAGCACTATTGAGACAAATAAGAACAACACTTGAAGGAAAGATGAGACGCTATTTTTACTTTCTGATTATAAGACCTCAATCACAAAGATCCAACTAGCAGTTATAATCTTTAAAATACTATATGTTAAAAGAATGGCTCAAACACTGATTCAAAGGACAAAGTGTGGGACTGCACATTAGGAGAAATTATGTTTAAATAGTTAAAAATAATGCAACCAATACAGAACATTTCAAATTACACAGCACACGCTGTTGAAATAACATTTAAAAAGGAACAAAGGTGGGATAGCACTTCTTACAGGCAGGTTCATCACTCTTTGGGATGCCACATTCTGTAATAGTTGTCACCTTCAACTAGCTCTCATCTGTGACTTCAAGTAGTTGTTAGCAATTGACAGTGGTGACACCACAGTAAAGCACTTCAACTGGCAGGCCAATCCAGATGGGAGCAGCCATCAGGTTCTCTATTTGCAGTGACTTAAAATGCAAAAACTGATTGCAATGGGCTGGGTAGATGATACAAATTCTAATGTCCAGTGCTCCTGAAGAAGTGGGTCAATATGGCATTGCAGAACGCACAAAAAAAAACAGATGATGCACTGGTCATCGACTGCATCCAGGTCTACCTCCAGCCATCTTGACATGTCTCACCATTGGACCAAGATAGACCAGGGTGAGAGAGAGCTGCTGATGTGCAACTCTCCTTCAATATAATGCAATTCTTATCATCTTCCCCATTAAACTTAGAAACCATCATGCGTTTTGAAGTCAACTACTCCGTGATTTTTTGAGTATCAGCAAAAAGCATAAGATATTATTTATTGTAAACAACAATGCTGAGAAACAAAATGCAGCCCACAAGAAAGGAATAAAATACTGTTCTTCTGATCTTACAATGCTCATTCTGATGACAATTCTGACTTTAGTGACAGAACTACAATAATACAACAGCATATAGTTCCAGGATTCTAGATATTTGTAATGCTAACATGCCCTTATTGGACAAAATGATCTTGAATTCAGAAAAACTAACTCAGCTAGTCACATAAACAAGACCACATAAGAGGTTCAGTATTTTACAGCAAGCTACTTCTCTTCTCGACACCCCAAAAGATTTTCTAATATCAAGGCACAAGACAAGATTGGGATAGAATAACCTCCACTTGCAAAAATACAGCATCCATAACATCTAAAAAACTTGACCTATCCGAAATAAATGAGCCTATGACTGGCATCCCATTCAACATAAGCCTAATGGTCTATGTTTTCTTGAATTTAGAAACACATTGATTATCGAAGGGTGTTAAAATTAAAGGCGACTGTAAAATGGTGAGGATAATCAGAGGTGAGAACTCCTTTTTTGCACTTTAGATACAAAAGAATTTTAGCAAAAAGGGGCCTTTTAAATTTCATATCTTCAGAACATTTGCCCAGTCATTTCAGTCACAGATTCAACCAGTAACATTACCACAAGGCTACTGCTGTCTTGGCAGGGTTCATAATACAAATAAAAATTTTAATATCAAAGTGATCCAGGTGATAATATCCAAACTTTGCACAGGTTAGAACATGAGTAGCAGCGCTGCTATGAATTGTCAGTTTTTTTTATGATGGCCAACATTTTATTTGTGAGGTATAATTCCTGCTGCCAAGCTAAGTAACAATAAATCAGTGCAGTATATTGTGGTTCAAAGATGCCTTTTAGTTTGCAGTGTCTTTGGTGTTTTTCTGCTGCTTCTCTACAATATTAATACAGCTAGTTGTATTTCCCAAACTTTATGCTTTAACATTGCAAATTTGTCTCTCAAAGAATTGAATAAGCATCTGGGAAAACATGTTTGAACCTCCCTCCATCACATTTCTAGGCATAAGAAGGTTGTGATCTGTTGAAAACATTATTATTACCCCAATTCCTAGTCTTGCTCAGTTAACATTTGTTGATGCTATTGTTATTTTTTGCTAAAATTCATTTGTATCTAAAGTGGAAAAAGGAGTTCTCACCTCTGATCATCCACACCATCTTACAGTTATCTTTGATTACAGAAGGGTGTTAACATTTAATGTGTTTCTAAATTCAAGTTACGTATGATATAGTCAATTAATTTATCCATTCTCAGCTGAAATATGAAGTTAAACTGCAGACTTAACCTGTAATACTTAGGGTTTCTCGAAACTGTTTTTAAAATAGTGAACTGAGAATTAAAAAGGATTAGACTTTGGTTTTTCACATCTGCCATCTAGTTTCAAATTAATCCCTTGGAAGTAAATAGCTTTTGTCCCTCATTGTAAAGAACCATTAGGAAACCAGTGAACTCCCCCCACCCCCTTCCCTCCACACTCTACCCCACCCCCCACACACCCCCAGTATAAAATAGCCCTGACCTTTAAAAAAGCTTCAGTTTAACAACTAATCCAGCTAGTAATGTGTCAACTTGGAGTGCTCTTCCAAGGTACTTTCCAAGGACCAAGGGAAGAAGTTTCTTTTACATCCATTCTGCATTACACAGGGGCATGCTTGAATTTTAAAAAAAATCTATTCTACCTGACATCAGCATTCTGCACAGCAAGGAGCACAAAATTCACACAAGGAAATATGTTCCAGGACGATCGTTCCTGGGGCTAAGTATCCCAAAAATCAAAAAGAATCAAAGGTAAGCCTCATTTTGAATCATAGCAAAAGTGATTTGATTTGTTTCCCACCTTGTAATTAGCTAGTTATTGCTGTCTCTTAGTTGAAATTTTAAAAGATCTCTTACTGTTCCAGAAATATTTATAACTGTGTGTGGGAGTGAACTGCAACTACCAGATAGATCTATGAGGTTTGCTTGAAGGGGAAATTTTAGCATAGATTCTGACAAGATGTGAAAAATACTTAAATAACTCTGCAATCCATGGTAGCTCTCATGAATATAAATGAGTACTGTGCAGAAAACAGCACAATGTTCTGAATTACAAAAAGGTTTGGAAGGAAGGCTGTAGATTTCAAGCCTGACTTCGCAAACAGCAGCTTAGCAGGTTTCTCAGAACTGAAGACTTCCTTAACTGAGGAAAATCAATGGAGTAAAATCAATTTATCCAAATACCTTGAAACAATCTTACCTACTATCTTTCACATGTTAGAAATAATAACTTGCAGAACTTTACTGTACTTTGGTAAGCTGAAATTCTAAACAGGATAAATATCATGCACAGTACTTAGCCACTTACAGTTTGGAACATAATAAGTCAGAACAGAAAATGGTGAAAAAAAACTCAGGTCTGGTAGCATTTGTGAAGTGAGAAAGAGTTAGCATTTTGTGCTCAATGCAACCCCTGTTCAGAACTGGTTCTGAGTGATGGTTCCTTACAATTAGCAGCTATCTAGGGAGCGGTAGGTAGAAACGGACATGAGGTTTGAGGGTGGGTGTGGCTGGGAACCTGACAAACAGGTGGAGTCTCGTTCTTCTGTTGATGAGCGCGATCGGTATTGCCTTTCACAACCTGATGAGGGCTAACTGCAAACCTACAAATTGAAAATGGCTGTGACCACATCTGGGTGGAGTCAGTTTGCTGACTAACAGACAGGCTTCACTTGAGGGACAGAGGGCCTTTCAAGAGGCAATTGAATTAATCATATACTTGCAATCACATAATCATGCAGGGTACAATGCAGAGGGTTGCAAATGCTGTCAATATCGACCAAGTCACTGGTGTTTGCAAACTGAATACAGACAGATCATGAAACAGAAGTAATCACAGGCAACTTTAAAAAAGGCACCTGTAGGCTACAATAAACAGGAAGAAGGCTGGAAGAAAATGGCAAGCCAAGGATTACACCCGAAACGTTGACTTCTTCACCTCCTGATGCTGCCTGACTTGCTGTGTTCTCCCAGACTCCTGCCTGTCTATTTTGGATTCCAGCATCTGCAGTTTTTTTTGTCTCTAATCTACAGGCTACAAAGCACACAATTAATGAGAGTCTCCCTGAGCGCACAGGGGCACAGAACTAATTCCCTCTCAACATAAACTCATTATAATACAAGATGCTCTTTTATGCAATTATATCATCCATGGTTGGGAGGAAAAGGGTTAAGTCTCATGTAGCATTGTCACTCCGACTCTTTGCCACATGACTGACTGTGCATAACACCGAACCTTGTTCCAATGAAAAGTGCCAAGAGGAATCATTCTGTAGCCCTTCATGTCTGAAAGGCCCATGTCATATACATGTATTGCAAACTTAACTGCTCCAAGTGATATCAAGCCTAATCTGTTCCCTCTGTTTCCCACATAAGCTTGTAAGCTTGACAGATGATTCCAACTGTAGCACAGGTTATCATTACTATTGCAGCAATGCATCAAAGACACAGAGAAATGGAAGAGGAACAAATCCACTGACAAGTCCTGAGCAGGAGGAACATCCAGAGGATATCAAACAGCCTCCACATAAAAAGAATGCAGCTGAAGGGCCCTTCAGGATGCACAGAGGACTAGCTTCTTTATTCTCCATGCTATTTCTTAAGGATGAGCAAGGTAGGCACAGGCTGAGGATATAATGATACACCATGACTGAACTATGCCAAATGCTAGAGTGGACTTTTGATCTGAAAGAGTAGGTGGCTATCATGTCCCAGTGGCTGGCAAAGTGACAGCTGCATTGAACTTTTATGCAACTGCCGGCTTCCGAGGAGCAACTGCAGAAGAGCGAGATCCTTTCAGTTCCACATGACGGGCCATGCACAAATATAAGCAATGGAATTTGGCATGATAGCTGGCTTCCCCAGGTACAGGGCACAACAGACATTATTAGCATCATGCTGACAGAGCCATATCATAATGCAGCTGGGCTCATCAACAGAAAACAGTTCTAATCCAATGTTCAAGTTATCTGTTGTTATCGGTTCTAGTTCCTACACTTGTGCACCTTGGGACCTGCCATTATGCCTATATCTTTGAGAACTCTCATGCTGTTACTATATTTCAAGCGCTGAAAGCCTTAGAAGGATGTTTACTGGTTGTTTACTCTTTTACGCAGCCTCCTGACTAAACGGAGCACAGATACAATGCAGACCGTTCCTCAACCAAGGCTACAAGTTTCCACTGCTTGGATTGATCAGGGGAGTTCTTGCAGAACAGTCCAGACACAGTGTGCTGCATTATTCCAGCAATGCTGTGCTCTTCACAGGCAAAGGTGAAGTGGGGTGCATGAAATGTTGTTGAACTAGGAGAGCGGATGTAATCTTCCTTAAAAGAGCATGAGGACCCTGAGCAGGAGGAACATCATCTTATATATTACAGACCATAGCCAAGACAGATGGTACAAGTCAGAGAGGACTTAGTTGACAAAAATAGAAATTTCTTGAAAGCTTCTGTGGACAGAAATCAGAGTTAATGTTTCAGGTCAAGTGACCTTTCATCAGAGGAAGCTCGACAAAAATTACATTGCCAAAGTTTTCAGCCCAAAGAGGTGCATAATATTACACAGAAGTCATGGTAACTTGGTCTGCTCATAACTAAAGTAAAAGAAGTATTTAAGGTTTGAAAATTGTTCAAAATTAGACAACATTTTCAGAGTAAATAATAGAAGTAGAAATATCGGTAGATTTCAGGAATACATAGATTGGTGAATTAGGGAGGGATACATTATGGGTTCAATTTAGTGCAAAAATGTATGAAGTAATGATATAAATTTCAAATTGAAGTTGTTATATCTGAATACATGCAGTATAAGGAATAAAGGTCAATTAACTTGTGGTGCAGATAGAAATTGGCAGGCATGACATGGTGGGCATCACACAGATATTGCTGCAAGGGGATCAGGATTGGCAGCTGGATTCAAGGATATACTCCTATTGAAAAGGCAGGCAGGTGGACAGAGGGGTGGGAATGCCTTATGAGTAAGAAATGAAATTAAGTGAATAGTAAGAAACAAAGTAGGATCAGATGATGTAGAATCTATGTGGGCAGAATTGAGGAACTGCAAAGGTGAAAAAAAAACATAATTGGAGTTATGTGCGGGCCTCCAAACAGTAGTCAAGAGCTGGGGCGCAAGGTACACAAGATGATCGAAAAGATGTTAGGAAAAGCAAAGGTAGTGATCATGGAGAATTTCAATTTGCAGGTAGACGAGGAAAATCAGGTTGGTAGTGGATTACAAGAAAAGGAATTTGTGGAATGTCCACAAGATAGCTTTTTGGAGCAGCTTGTGGCAGAGCCCACTAGGGCGAAGGCAATACTGGATTTAGTGTTGTGCAATGAGTCAGACTTGAGAAGGGAGCTTAAGGTGAAGAAACCCTTAAGAGGCAGTGATCATAATATGACTGAATTTACTCCATAATTTAAGAGGGAGAAGACAGAATCAGAGGTAAAGGTACCACAGCTGAATAAAAGCAACTACAGAGGCATGAGGGAGGAACTGAGTAGAATTGACTGGGAGGGGAGCCTAGCAGAAAAAAACAGTGGAACAGCAATGGCGGGAGTTTCTGGGAGTAATTCAGGAGACACAGCAGAGATTCATCCTGAGGAAATTCAAGCATGATACAGGGAGGGTGAGACAACTATGACTGACTAGGGAAATCAGTTAGCATAAAAGCAAAGGGGAAAGCATAGAATGTGGTGAAGGGCAGTGGGAAATTGACAAAGACCAACAGAGGACAAATAAAGAAAGGAGGGAGAAGATTAAATATGAGTATAAGCTAGCCAGTAATATAAAGGAGGACAGTAAGAGTTTCTGCAGATACATAAAGGACAAAAGTGAGGCAAAATGGGCAATGGGCACTGGGGAAATAATAGTGGGGAACAAGAAAATGGCTGAGGAACTGAACAATTACTTCGCATCAGTCTTCATAGTGGAAGACACAAGCAATATCCCAAAAATTTAAGAGAGTGAGGGGGCAGAGCTGAGTAAGTTGGCCATCACCAAGGAAAAGGTGCTAGAAAAACTGAATGGCCTGAAGGTGGATGTATCACCTAGACAGATGGACTACACCCCAGAGTCCTAAGGGAGATAGCTGAAGAGAGAGTGGAGGAGTTAGTGGTGATCTTTCAGAAATTGCTAGAATCAGGGAGTGTCCCAAAGGACTGAAAAATTGCTAACGTGACACCCCTGTTTTAAAAGGGAGTAAGGCAAAAGATGGAAAATTACAGACTGATTACCCTAACGTCAGTCATGGGTAAGATCCCAGAATCCATTCTGAAGGATGAGATTTCTGAATACTTCAATGTGTATGGTAAAATAGGACAAAGTCAGCATGGTTTCATCAAGGGTAGGTCATGCCTGACAAGTCTGCTAGAAATCTTTGTGGAAATAATGAGCAGGTTAGACCAAGGAGAGCCAATGGATGTTATCTACCTAGACTTCAAGAAGGCCTTTAATAAGATGCCGCACAGAAGGCTACTGAGTATGGTTTTAGAGGCAAGGTTCTAGCATGGATGGAAACTGGGCTGTCTGGCAGAAAGTAGAGAGTGGGGATAAAAGCGTCCTTCTCAAGATGGCTACTGGTAACGAGTGGTGTTTCACAAGGCTCAGTGTTGGGATCACAACTTTTCACTTTATTCATTAACAATCTAGATAAAGGAACTGAGGGCATTCTGGCTATGTTTGCTGAGAATACCAAAGGTAGGTAGAGGGACAATTAGCATTGAGGAGGCAGGGAGGCTGCAGAAGGTTTCAGACACATTAGGAGAGTGGGCAAAGAAGTGGCAAAATGAAGTATTATGTGGGAAAGTATGAGATCATGAACTTTGGCAGGAAGATTAGAGGCATGGACTATTTTCTAAATGGGGAGAAAGTTCAGAAGTCTGAAGTACAAAGAGACTTGGAAGTTCTAGTCCATGATTCTCTAAAAGGTAAACTTGCAGGTTGAGTCAGTAGTTAGGAAAGCAAATGCAATTATGGCATTTATTTTGAGAGGACTTGAATATAAACTTCTTAGGCTCTAAAAGACTCTGGTCAGACCACATTTGGAGTATTGTGCACACTTTTGGCTCAAGAATGGTACACTGGCCCTGGACGGTGTTCAAAGGAGGTTCATAAGAACGGTCCCATGAAAAGTCTAAATGTATAAGGAACATTTGAGCACTCTGTGTCTATACTCGATGGAGTTTAAAAGGATGGTGGGGGGGATCTAATTGAAACATACAGAATACTGAATGGCCTTGACAGAGTAAATGTTGGGCAAATGTTTCCATTGATAGGAGAGGCTAGGACTTGAGTTCACAGCCTTAGAGTACAGGGAAACTTCAGCCCGAGAGTGGTGAATTTATGGAATTCATTGCCACAGAAGGCTGTGGAGGCCATCTCATTGGTATGTTTAAGACTGACATAGATAGGTTTTTGAATATCAAGGGGATCAAGGTTTACAGGGAGAAAGCAGAACTGAAAATGTGTTTCTGGAAAAGCGCAGCAGGCCAGGTGCTGCTGTGTTTTTCCAGCAACACATTTTCAGCTCTGATCTTCAGCATCTGCAGTCCTCACTTTCTCCAGGGAGAAAGCAGAAGACTGGTGTTGAGAAACTTAGCAGCCATGATTGAATGGCGGAGCAAACTTGATGGGTGAATGGCCTAATTTCTGCTGCTACGTCTTATGGTCTTAATGGCACTAGTTTGACAGTCTCTAGAAAGGAAGGGCTTCAAATTGCAAAACTGTCGAAGGTGAAAGGATAAGTTGGAAAAAAAACAATTCAGAGAAAGCAAGTTCTTGATTTGATTTGATTTATTAGTCACGTGTCCTAGGGCACAGTGAAAAGTTTTGTTTTGCATTCAGTACAGGCAGATCATACCATACAAAGAGCATAAGGGTATCAGAACAGTGAGGAATACAATGTAATGCCTGCAGAGAAGGTGCACAAAGTGCATGATCAAGATTAAATTTGAAATCAGAGTTCCATTCAGAACTCAAATAACAGTGGGGAAGAAGCTGTTCTCTGATCTGTTGGTAAGTGTGATTAAGCGTTTGTATCTTCTGCCCAATAGAAAAGGTTGGAAGACATCATAACCAGAGTGGGGGGCGGGGGGGGGGAGGAGGTGTCTTTGATTATGTTTGCTGCTTTTCCAAGGCAGCAAGTATAGATGGAGTCAACAGATGGAAGATTAGCTTGCATGATGGACTGGACTGTGTTCACAACTCTGCAGTTTCTTACGGTCCTGGAGAGAGCAGTTGCCACACCAAGCAATGATACATCCACATACAAAGCTTTCTGAGGTGCATCAATAAAAATTGGGACAGTGACTACAAAAACAAAAGGAAATCATGTTAATTGTTAGTACCTAGGCCTTTGCTTCAACGGCATACACATTAATGCACTCCATTTTAGAAGAATAGCAAGGATCTGGAGACAGGACATCAAAGTTTGCCAGAATGATATCACAAATGAAACAGTTCAATTATGTGAAGAGGTTGTGAAAACTGAGTTTACCTTTTAACAACAAAATTAATTGGAAACTTTTTACAGGCTTTCAAAATTGAGGAGTTCTGATAGTGAATAGGGAAAAAGCTATTTTCTTTGGTATTCAAATGCCTAACTAAAGGTTATTAATTTAAAATAACTGGCAAATTAATTAAAAGAGGTGATGATGAAAAGAATTCCTTCATTGATATTTGTCAATATCTTTAATGCAATACTTATTATACCTCCCTAATTCATCAAACACTGGTCAGCAAACTCTGCATCTGGCACTAACAGTAGTCCTGGTTTTCTCTGCATTGATATTGTGTGGATCCTTTATGTTAGCTTAAATCCTGTTTTGGTGTTGAACTGAAAAATCATACATCCATTATCCACGCAATTAATACAATTATAGTGATGTCCTTACTTTTAAAGTTTTTGTGCATTGAATACATTTGACCCGCTGTGTCTGAAAAAGGTTGAGACCCAAGGCTGACAAGATTAGAGGAGTACAATCAATTTTTGAAACTGTGGTGGATCAGATTCCATAAAAATTTGTAAAAGGTATTTGAGGACTATGGGAAGTAAGATGGAGACAGAGAATAAATTGGGTAGCTCTTTCAAAGAGCTAACATAGCATGATAAGCCAAATAATGATCTACTGTACTTTAAAATTCCAATAAACCTGTAGGTCTCTGTACCAACAGGTTTAGGGTGCAACTCATTGGAGCTAAAAAGGGTAGTTTCAGTCTTAGAAGACAAATATTATTCATTCATATGAGGTGATAGGTGTTGCTGGTAAAACCAGCAATTATTGTCCATCTTTCATTTATGACATCACACTGGCTCAGAGATTAGCACTGCTGCCTCACAATGCCAGGGACCTGGGTTTGATTCCAACCTTGTTGTCTATGTTAAGTTTATTCTCCGTGACTGTGTGGGTTTCCATCGGATGCTCTGGCTTCCCTCCATAATCCAAAGATGCGCAGGCTAGATGAGTTAGCCATGGTAAATATGCGGTTGTGTGGATATGATGGAGAGACTGGGTCTGGTGGGTGCTCTTTGAAGAATCAGTGCAGACTCGATGAGCCGAATTAATTACTCTTAAGAAGTTGAGAGTGAACAATTTTCTCAACTTCTTCAGCCCATATGGAGTAAGTGTATGCAAAGTATTGGTTTGGCAGGAATGCCAGAATTTTGACTCGGCAACACTGGGAAAAAAAAAATCAGTAGATATTTTCAAGTCAATGTGGTATGCAACTTGGTGGGAACCTGCAGCCAACAACGTAGCCATAAGCCTGCTATTCTTGTTCTTCTGCCCCCAAAACACTAAATTATAAAAAGCCGTCAAATGCAATGGATCTGTTAATTTAAGTCAATAACCCATTGAAAAAAATAACTTCTTTGGATTTTATGGAAATTATATTGTGAAAACTATAGAATGCTTAAATTTTGGTTGCAAGCTTTTACAAGCCAACTGCTTTTTTTTGTGCTTAAACTATTCATAACGAGTCTTATTTTTCTTTGTAATGAAGCACTGTTCAGCAAAATGAAGCAACTTGCAGGCAAGTGGCAAAGTTTTAGCACTGAATTATAAAATGATCCGAAGAAGCCTCTTTCACATCTGAGCTTAGCAGACAATTTCTGGCTTTGCAGTATACATGATTAAATTTGATTGTACAACAGAATCACACTGTTAATTTTTGAATTGTTCGGTGGAGGGGATGGTGGTGTATCAGCATTTCATTATTGTTTGGCAGGAAGTGAGAGTTTCAAGGGAAACCTTTGTTTAAGTTTGGCCCTACAAGACAAAAAAATTGTTGCTCAATTTATTCAGAATCGGTCACCTCTGACATTTGGGAGATATCACTTGGTATAAACTGGTTGCTTCATATACCTACAGAAAATCATTTATTGTGTATGAAGAGATTTACATGAAGAATATAAGAAATAGGACCTGGAGTCGGCCATCTGGTCCATCGAGCCTGCTCCGCCATTCAATCAAGGCTAACTTTTTTCATGGACTCAGCTCCACTTACCCATATGTTCAATTCCTTTAATTCCAGGCTTACTGAACCCAAAATCTGCTTTCTCTCCATAGATACAACCAGACCGAGTTTTTCCAGCAATTTGTTTTTTTTTAGTTTTATTAAGTTGCTTGTTTCAAAACATAACTAGTTCAACAAATCTCAGACTTCAACAACTTACCCTCTCAATTTATATTATTTCAATAAATAAATTTCATCTGTTCAATTGCAAAGTCAACTCATGAGTTAACCATCAATTCACTCCCTCAGAAATAAGTTTATTGAATTCAATCAAGCACGTTATAAATTAAACTTGGCTCATATCAAAAACATTCCTGAAGAAGGGCTCATGCCTGAAACGTCGATTCTCCTGCTCCTTGGATGCTGCCTGACCTGCTGCGCTTTTCCAGCAACACATTTTCAGCTCATATCAAAAACAACCAAAAATGCTTTTATTGCAATAAATAAAGCATTTTGAAAATGCTTTACAACTCTGAAGCAAGCTGAACTTTGCTTCTTCAGCACAATAAGAAGGCCAGTTAAGGAGCCAAATTATATGGAAGCCACAGACGGGAGAGTAGCAATTATGGAGGAGGTTGCAGATATTTTGAGGAGCAAAGTCACAATAGGATTTAAACTTGCAGGGCTACTGCTAAAACCTTCTAAGCAATAATACTTCCTAATTCCACATGACACATTTGTCTTAGCAGTACTTGTTCTGAAGTGGGTACTGGAACAATTTATTACTAATACATAATAATTTTCATCCTGGTTGTGTGTCTTACAGGATCAAATACCCACAATAAAAGAACTGCATTAAAAGAACTGCAATCCTCAAAAAGAGACTTCAACAATGTTAAAGAGCACATCTTAATTTGCGGGGAATGAAGTAGCAAGCAGCACAATCCCTGAAGAAAAAAAATGTTTGGTATCCTACCGTTTTTTCCAAAATAACGCAACACAACATCCCATCAGAAAGATTTCCATTTAGTGATTAAAGGAAAAGGAAACAAGTCATAAAACAACTTTTTCTATATGTACATAACTGGCATGCTGAAAAGTTTTCCCGCAAGCAGCAGCATCAGTATGAGCACAGTTCACACTCAATTACTGCAGTTGATCTTTCCATTCATCAACCAATATTAATCCAATTTGAGCTAAATAGCGTGGGCAGAAAGACAATGAGCAGGTAGCAAATCATGAGCTGATGACTACAGGTGGAGGAAAGAGCAGGAAGCTTGTACATATAAGAAAGGTCACCATTCTCCCCATCTGGTATGTCAGGAAATTGATATCTTGGAGTACATTATGGTATTATGAATAAGTATTGTTGCTGAGTTGCCTGTCTAAATGACAAAATTTAGAGAAAATTATAACTGAAATCATCTTTACGTTTGCATATCCACAGCACTGACACAGAAGCTTCAATAAAAGTTATTTTTTAAAAAAAGTACATCCACAATAGCAACAAAGATGCAGACATTTCATAGCCATTAATGGTATCTTCCAGAATACAGAAGATGCCATATATCCTGCGGTGCCTATGTTGGCTCTTTGAAAGAATTGTCTAATTTCGATCCATATTCCAGATTTCTCTATGTAACACTGCAAATTAGTCTGCTTCAAGCACATTCCAAATTGCCTTTTGAAATTTCTCATAGAATTTACTTCCTGCACAATTCCAGATAATGCATTCCAAATCTCAATTTTCTGCGTGAAAAAAAACTAATTTCCCCTTTGACTCTTTAGTTGCTAGTTTAAATCTAGGAACTCTACTTAGCAATTCTGTTAACAGAAGATATTTGAAACACATGCTCAGACAAGAGTCAAATCCAATGTTCCCAGTAACAACCAGATACCAGACTCCACCTCATCAAATATTCTAAAATATGACCAGAACAGGTTGACACAAACCTATTACTTTGGTTCATGGCCTTCCATGACACTTATCAACAGAAAATTTACAAAATCCAAAACTCCAGAGATGAAAGAAGTAAGCAATCTAAATCAAAGATTTATCCGTGCTATTATGAGAAACACACCATTGGACAAATAATCAAAATGATCTGACTAACTCTGGAATCAAGTCTGCTAGTCAACATAACAATGATACTTAAACAAAGAACCCATAGTGTTTCTCTGATTTGTCACTAGGTTCATAGGGTTAATATCTGAAAGTAATTTGAAGTGGGGAGGGTAATATAACATCTGGATGCTAGAGGATACTGGAGAGAACATGAAAATTGATGGATAGAGTTACTGCCTAACAATATATACTGAGTTTCTTTAACAAAATTGAGAACCTTTTTAATCAATGAAAATGTTGTGATATTTATCAAAAAATTTGTTGAATACTTATGTACAAAAAAAAAGAATTGTAAATGGATACAGCATGTTTCACATCCTCAGGATATCACATGGTGTTTTCCAGTCAATAAAATTACCAAAAACTGGTTTACAAGTCGATTTCTGAAGCCTCAAAAACTCCTTATGAAAACTGGGACAAACTTACTTTCACCAATTATACAACATGAATCATGGGTGATCACCCTTTGAAATGTGGATAAAATATAACATTTCATTTTAAACCAATCGGATATAGTTTACTAAGTAAATTAATTGCACAACAACAGCTTTAACCAGTTTAAAGCATTTTAAATTCATTGTCTTCAACATCCAAAAATGCATCAAATTCATGCGAAGTCACTTTAGCTTTCATTAGATGGATCTTTTTCAGCACTTTCGTTTTCAGAATTATTCTCCACAACAAATCGACTTCCTACCGAATGAATTCCACATTTGACATTTTTTCAAAGACCTGTCTAATGACAGTTTGTGCACTAATAGTATCCCTCAATTTGATCATTAAACCACACAAAATGTAAGCGACACTGTGTACATATTTCCATTTTTTGTGCAGGTTTCTTTTTCAATCAGTCATCCACCTATTCCATTCAGCACCAACATAATCTTCAAATGGCTTGTTGAAGCGCAAATCACAAAGGGCAAATTACATCACTCGACCTCCAAAAAAACTGCAATGTTGATGTTATTTCTTCATCAGCACCTCCTGTTGATCTTATCAATTTTGTAGACATACAAATTAGGAGGAATAGGCCACCATTCAAGAAAATCATGGCTAAACAGATTGTGGCCTGATTTCAATTTACTACCCCAAAACTCTGACTGTTTTTGGCAGTTAATCCATCTACCTCTGCCTTAAAAATCTTTAAAATGATCTGGCTCCACAGCTCCCTGGAGACAATATATTTCTACATTTATGATTTTAAAACTTCTATTTAAGAAATGTCCCAGTTCCATATGGGATCTGAACATGTCTTACAAATTAATAATCTGCATTATTTTATACAGACCGCTGGGACATCTATTCCACGTTATTAATCCATAACTTAATTGCATCCAAATCCTTCTAACTGCTGTTAAGAGTGTGCATAAGCTATTGCACAGAGCTTGGTGTTCAGTGTGGTTTTACATCTGAAAGTTACTGGAGGCTTTAATTTCATTCCATTGGTCATGCAGGCTATAACATGAATCTTGACTTATCTTTGTTGTCATTTTCACTCAAACTGTTTTTATTCTTTCCATTCTACAAAATAGTTATTTTGATATTCGAATGTGACATATGGGCACTCATGTTCTTCCTGTTGTCTGATGACCAATTAATAACTCATAATTCTGGCATTAGGTTTACTTGGTAGGCTTTCTGTAATCTTCATCTTCTGCTGCAAGAGCAGAACCATTCAATAAAACACATCAACTAGTCTGAAGTCTCAGCTGTACTCAAAATTTGCTTTGATTGTCAAGTGAATGTACACACATGTAATTCTGGTGAAGACATAACCATTTTGACAAGTTAAGGACCCATTCCAATGCATGATTCTCAAGATCAGAACATTTCCTGGTACATGTTCTCATAATGCATTTGATCATGGACATCTCCAGCATGGATTCCATAATCATCTTCTATTCTCAACTCGTCTTTCATCAACACCATATTCGTTTACTACAACACACTTTTGAAACACAAATAACTTTTAGCTTGAAAACTGCTTCACCCTTTTTCTTTTTGCTGGAGGACTCATTTCTGTTCATCATTTGGCATGCCACACATGGTCTGCTCTAAGTGAACACGATTGTCTGCTTGATCTGTTTATTACATATATGCTTTGCTTTGCTTGTACTGTATTTCTGGGATGAAAAATAGAGGATGACTACTAATGCATTTGTCTTTCTTACCCAACGCACAAAACCAAGATTTTTATGACAAAAGGGGTCATCTCATATGCTTTTATATATGATACTTCTGAAATGCACTCAAATAGAACATCCAAATAGCACACTGCTTTACAAAAATCAAACATGTTTTAGGAATATTGTTTAACGACAGTCCTGAAAACTTGCATGAGAATAGCACTTCATACAACATATTAATCAGATCGCTTGACAAAGAAAGTATTACTTCATGCGTCGACACCACTGTAATGTGAAAAGGTCAGCAGAAAATTTGCTCAGGCAGCTCCCACAATCAGCAATGTGATTGTAATCAGATTATCAGCTAATGTAGTTCCACTTTACAAGAAAAGTGGATGAGACAGACCAAAGAACCATAGACTAGTGGGGCTCAAGAGTGGTAGGGAAATTATTGGAGAAAATAGTGAAGGAGAAAATTAATCTCCATTTAGAGAGGCAAGGTTTGATCAGGGATAGTCAGCATGGCTTTGTCAGAGGGAGGTCACACCGAACAAATTTGGTGGAATTTTTTGAGAAGGTGACCAAGTACTTGAATGAGGGTAGGCCAGTTAATGTAGTTTATATGGATTTCTGCAAGACCTTTGATACTGCAGGGATCAGTGCTGGACATACCATAGGGATCGATGCTGGTCCCTTACTGCTTGTGATATTGGTAAATGACGTAGATGAAGATGTGGGAACAATGGTAACTAAGTTTGCAGATGACACAAAGATTGACTAGTTAGGAAACAGTGAGAAGGAAGGTGTTAGGTTACAGAAAGACAAACAGATTGGTTAGATGGGCAGGACAGTTGCAAATAGAATTTGCTGAGGTGTTGCACTTTGGAAGAAGGAATGGGACAAGGGAGTACTCAATGAAAGACAATACTCAAAAGGATGGTCAGAGTTATACAGGGACCTTGGGGTGCTTGGACATAGACCCCTAAATATGGCAAGACAGGTCAAGAAGGCATACGGGATATTGTCTTTATCAGTCATGACATAGATTATAAGAACAGGGAGGTCATATGAAGCTATACAAAACTTTAGTTTGGCCACAGCTCTGTGCAGTTCCACCACACTACATGAAGAATATGATTGCACTTGACAGGGTGCAAAGGAAATTCACGAAGGGGTTGCCTGGGATGGAGTATGCCAGCTATGAAGAGAGGCTGGATAAGTTCAGGTTGTTTGCAGCAGAGAAGATTGAGGGGGGAACCTGACAGATGTGTATAAATTGAGGATTATCGATGAAGTGAATAGAAAGCAGCTGACCCCCTTAGTTGAAGGGTCAATAATAAGAGGGCAGGAGGTTTTGAGGGAAGTCTTTTCATCTCGAGGGTGTGGGGATCCTGAATGCACTGCCTGTGTGGTAGTTGAGGCAGGAAACCTCACAACCGAGAAAGTACTTGGCAAAGCATTTGAAGTGTCATAACAGTCAAGGCTATTGGCCTAGTACAGTAAAATGGGACTGGCATAAGTAGTAGTATATTTTAGCATGTTCCTCTGCAAAGTTTCAGTCTTCTGCATATTTTCCTCTGCCACTCATCTGAGTATCATCTGCAAACTTTGACACACTACTACTTGATGGGCTGAAGAGCCTCTTCTATACTACATGGTTCTATCTAGTTTTGTGATGTTGATGGAAGTATAATCATTGCCAGAACAGCAGAAATAATGTCTCTGTCCTTTTTAAAAAGAGTAATGTGTTCTTTGATGTCCATCTGAGGTGAAAGATGGGGACTCAGTTTAACACATCATATAAAACAAGTAACTTCAACACTGCAGCATTACACTGCAACGTCAGCTTTGATCTGTGTGTTCAAATTCTGGAGCGCAACTTACACCCAGAATCCATGACTCAGAAGCAAGTGTGCGACTTCATAGAAATAGCTACAAACCAAAGAAATCTCTTCAAACATAAGAACTAGGAGCGGGAGTATGCATCTAGCCCTTCGAACCAGCTTTGCCATTCAATAAGATCATGGCTGATCTTTTTGTGGCCTCAGCTCCACTTAACTGTCCTCTCAGTGTAACCCTTAATTCCTTCATTGTTCAAAAAAATCTATCTTAGCTTTAAAAAACATTTACTGGAGTAGCATCAACTACTTCACTGGGCAGGGAATTCCACAGATTCACGACCCTCTGGGTGAAGAAACTCCTTCTCAACTCAGTCCTAAATCTGCTCCCTCTAATTTTGCTCTATGCCGTCTTGTCGCAGTTTTACCTGCCAGTGGAAACATCCTCTCTACTATCTATTCCCCTCATAATTTAATATGTTTCTCCAAGATCACTCCTGAATTCCAATGAATATAATCCCAGTCTACTCAGTCTCTCCTCATAAGCCAACCCCTTCAACTCAGGATTCAACCTAGTGAATCTCTCCTGCATCCCCTCTAGTGCCAGTACATCCTTTCTCAAGTAAGGAGACCAGGACAGCACGCAGTACTTCAGGTGTGGCCATACCAGCACCCTATACAGCTGCAACATAACCTCCCTGCTTTTAAACTCAATCCCTTCAGCAATGAAGGACAAAATTCATTTGCCTTCCTAATTACCTGTTGTACCTGCAGACCTACCTTCTGTGATTCATGCACAAGGACACCCAGATACCTCTGCATAGCAGCATGCTGCAACTTTTTACCATTCAAATAGTAGCCCTTTTTACTGTTACTCCAACTAAAATGGATGACTTAACATTTACTAACACTGTATTCCATCTGCCAGACCTTTGCCCACTCACTTAAAGTATCTATGTTCCTCTGCAAAGTTTCACAGTCTTCTGCACATTTCGCTCATCTGAGTGTAATCTGCAAACTTTGACACACTACACGTGGTCCCCAACTCCAAATCATCTATATAAATTGTGATTAATTCATTTGATTGGTACATTACACAAATCATATATTGAACAGTTATAATTGTTTTTTCCTTGTCCTGATAAATGCATAAATGTAAAAATAATTGTTATCCGCTACTATCAATTTGGGAACCTAGTAGAAGAGTTCTTGAAAATGTGTTCCTTGTCAGAATTTTGCAGCATTTACAAAATTAGAATTTTTTTCTGATGTTCTGATCCAATACCTTGAAGACAACAAAGTCTTAACAATAATCCCTAGCTTCCTTCCTTACAACTTCTTCCAAATCTCAAAAATTCCATTAAAATTATACATTGTAATTATCAAACCAGTGCCACCAACACAATCAGCCAGGCCACAAATGAACACAAAATATCAAACAGAGCTGAGTGACAAATTACCAAGAAAGGCTCCGGAATCAAATCAAGCATACCAGTGCCTTAACTATATATTAATTAACCTTAAGTGGAGAAAAATTACTGAGTCATTTTTTTTAAAAATATGAATACTTACAGGGTCCTTTAGCTCTTCAGAATCCCTCATAGAGCACCGAGCAGATTTCGCTGGAATTTCATCACCACATTCATTGTCTGATGCATTGGGAGATTCTACTAGATCAAGTATTTCATCTCGCTTCTGTCCTCTAAATCTTATTTTGTCAAAACGTTTCAGCATGTTCAATACAGAGTTCTTTTCCTTCACTTTAACATGGTGATTGTTGTTCCTGAAGGAAATGAAAATATAATATCTTTACAAAAATATTTTCCTGTGAATCCAAGAAGCATAAAGCCACTAGGACATGCTACTTAAATCATATCTTATGAACAAATAGCCAAACCCCATAGGTATTAACAGAATTACAGATGAACCAAAAAAGATTTTGAAACATTCCAATTGATGTGGATTCTCAAACAAATTTAGCTTTATTTTCTATCATAGGACTCGTAACCCACTGTATGCATATCCCCACCAATGTATAATTATGTAAAGTCAACTTTGAGCCATCCACAAACCAAACCATTTCGCAGTAACTGTTCCATCTCATTACAAAAATATTCATTTCTAATTTACAGGCATACAATCTAACTATTTTCACCACAACTTAAAAAATGAAAATCACCCTTTTGCAAAAATAAAACAGGTCACAACTACTGCCACAATATCCACATATTTTCCACTTAAAAAGTCAAATGATTAATTATTCAGGTACGTAAAGTGAGCTCAGGGCAAGATCAATCGCAAACCAGGTTTCAAACCCACAAACAATTTAACAAAAATATACCATTATGTGGCCAACACCCTTGAAATAGTAACTATAACTAAAAATCATTCGAGTTTCAATATATTCTGAACTGTAAGATCCAAAAATAATTAACATGCATAGACTTTCGAACAAATAATCCAACAATACACAGTTGCTAAGTGGACTTCAATTTTGAACTGAACTGGCAACTAAAAGTAATTAGCCATAATTCACAAAGAACATGAAGCATCTCTCTCCATAAGAGAAAGAGAGACCATGAAAATTGGTCACATAGCTTGAGCAGCAGTCCTTTAAAAGAATAGAGCAGGTGATTAGAAAGTTCTTCATTAATCAACAGAGCCAGTGCATTCCATTCAGTAGCTCAACAAAATACTGCATGACTCATCATCCACCACCAGCAGCCACCACCTCTCCCTCATCCTGGCTCATTTCAAACGCATCAAGTGCAGTGGCTAGTTCAGGCAATTCAATCATCAATTTGTACCTCAAAGCAGACACCTCACCTGAGTGACCCCTTATTTTGAGATTATGCCCTCCGGACCTCTCCCACATCTATCTTGTCATGCCCTCTAAGAATCTGGTATGTTTCAATTCATTCCTCTATGTAGCAACAAGTACAGGTCCAGTCTACTCAACCTCTCCTCACAAAAAAATCTCTCCATATCTCATACCAGCATGGAAATGTGTTGCTGGAAAACGCAGCAGGTCAGGCAGCATCCAGGGAACAGGAGAATCGACATTTCGGGCATAAGCCCTTCTTCAGGAATGGGGAAAGTTGGTCCAGCAGGCTAAGATAAAAGGTAGGGAGGAGGGACTTGGG
>NC_057732.1:21175007-21195000 GCF_004010195.1 Chiloscyllium plagiosum | reverse complement strand
AAATGTGTTGCTGGAAAAGCGCAGCAGGTCAGGCAGCATCCAGGGAACAGGAGAATCGACGTTTCGGGCATAAGCCCTTCTTCAGGAATCCATCTTTCCCCATTCCTGAAGAAGGGCTTATGCCCGAAACGTCGATTCTCCTGTTCCCTGGATGCTGCCTGACCTGCTGCGCTTTTCCAGCAACACATTTCCAGCTCTGATCTCCAGCATCTGCAGACCTTACTTTCTCCTCATACCAGCATGGCAAACTTCTCTGACTGCCTTCAAGGCAGTGTGTATCTTTCCCTAGATATGGAACCCAAAATTGCTTACAGCTGTGGTCTGACCATTGGACAGTTTCCGCAAAATCATCCTACTGTTATACTCCATTCCCTTTGAAATAAAGGCCAACATTGCATTTACCTTCTCTATTATCCAATGAATTTGGATGCTAGCTTTTTGAGATTCATGAACAAGGGCTCTCAAATACCTGTCTTCAGTAACTTCTTGCAGTTTTTCTCTATTTAAATAATCAATTCCTCTGTTCTTCCTGCCGAAGTACATAACATTGTCCCACTCTCAAACTGTCTATATTCCCCTGCAGGCTCCATGCTCACCATTTCACTTCCCATCCACTTTTGTGTTTTCCACCAACTTGGCTATAGTAGTCACTTTCCTAACCCAAGTTACGATTACATATTGTAAATAGATGTGGCGCATTACTAGTTAGAGGTTGCCATACTGAAAATTCCTCCTTATCCCAAATCCGTCTTCTAGTAGTTAGCCAATCCTTTATCCATAATATACTACCTCACACACCATGGGCTCTTAACTTAAGTAGGGTTACATGGTATGTTATAGAATGCTTTCTAACAATCCACATATATTCCATTCACTGCCACTGCTTTATCTATCCTCCTTGTTACTTCAACGAATTGTAATACATTTATCAGGCACAATTTCCCTTTCATAAAGCCATGTTGACTCTGCTTGATCATACACATTTCTAAATGCTTTGCTATTCAATCCTTTACAGTAGGTTAATATTTTCCCAGGGACAGTTGTAAAACTAACTGGCCTACAGTTTCCTGTTTTTGTCTCCTTCCCTTTTTAAATAAAGATACTACATTGACAGTTTTCCAATCCTGTGGACTTCCTGGAAGATTACTACTAGTGCATCCATGAGTTCCTTCAATATCCTAGGAAGAGTCATAGAGATGTACAGTATGGAAACAGACCCTTCGGTCAGATATCCCAACCCAATCTAGTCCCACCTGCCAGACCGGCCCATATCCCTCCAAACCCTTTCTATTCATATACCCATCCAAATGCCTCTTAAATGTTGCAATTGTACCAGCCTCCACCACTCCCGCTGGCAGCTCATTCCATACATGTACTACCCTCTGCGTGAAAAAATTGCCCCTTAGGTCTCTTTTTTTTATATCTTTCCCCTCTCACCCTAAACCTAGTTCTGGACTCCCTGACCCCAGGGAAAAGACTGTCTTTTTATCCTATCCATGCCCCTCATAATTTTGTAAACCTCTATAAGCTCACCCCTCAGTCTCCGACGCTCCAGGGAAAACAGCCCCAGCCTGTTCAGCCTCTCCCTATAGGCTCAAATCCTCCAACCCTGGCAACATCCTTGTAAATCTTTTCTGAACCCTTTCAGGTTTCACAACATCTTTCCTATAGGAAGGAGACCAGAATTGCACACAATATTCCAACAGTGGCCTAACCAATGTCCTGTACAGCCGCAACATGACTTCCCAAATCCTGTACTCAATGAAACATCAGGTCCAGGGACTTACCAGTCTTGAGCCACATTAGTTTACCTACTATTTTTTTGTCTAGAGACAGTTATAATATTTTGTCTTCTCGTTTATGAGCTGCTGTGTATATTTGCATTAAGTTAAAACAGCCACCAAAAGACTAAGTCAAATCTAGTTATTCCAAAAACCAATTTTTTTAAAAAATTACAATTTCTAACACATTATCATAGAATCCCCACAGTGTGGCAACAAGCCATTTGGCCCAACAAGTCAACAGCAACCCTCCATGCAGTAACTGACCCAGAACCATTCCGCTAACCCTTTTACTCTACATTTCCCCTGACTAATGCATCTACACATCCCCAAACACTATGGGCAACTTAGCAAGGCCAATTCACTTTACCTGCACATCTGTGGACTGGAAGGAAGCCCATGCAGACATGGGGAAAATGTGTAAACTCCAAACAGACATACAGCTTGAGGATGGAATCGAACGCAGGTCCCTGGTGCTGTGAGGCAGCAGTGCTAATCACTGAACCACCGTGCCGCCCCTATGTGAACACAAATCACACTCACACCATTATAACTACCATAAGCAGTAGGACTATGCCTGCAAATCAACCTGGTATTTAATACTGCTCCTCTATCCAAGTCTCATCTAAAATCTGATTAATACACAGTTATGATTTCAGTGACTATTTGCTGGTGCTTCACCCAATCAGCCATTTTGAGGGAGTTGGAAGGACTGTCAAGTCCAGTGTTGTCTTATGCCTATATCTGTTCAGAATGAAAACTGGCCAATCTTATTCATCCTTGCATAACTCTGGCCAATCCTACTTTTCTTTACATAGAAGAACTTATACAAGAACTTCTAGCACAACTCCTATAGCGCAGTCAATGGACCAAATATCCCTTTAAATTAAACATGGTACTGCATGGACATTTTAGTTTAACAAGAACAACTTCTTTTTATAGAACACCTAATTTAGCAAAGCATCCCAAGGAACCTTACAAGAGTAAACTGAAGCAAAAACAGATTCTGAGTCAAAGAAGCAAGAGGGAAGTGAGTAATGGTATGATGAGAGTAGATTTTGTGGAGTCTTAAAAGAGAGTCATTGTATTGATCAACTGAGGTGCAAGGCAAAGATGAAGATGCATTTATAGAGTATTTCAACAGGTCCAAAAACAACCTTGGGTCTTTGTAAAATGACAATTTGCACTGTACTCACTTATTTTGTCAGCAAATGCAGCAGCCAAATTATGCAAAAGATTTTTGATGGTGTAGCTGAGGCAAAAGTGTTGCTTGGTGCTCTTCTTGCAAAAGTGTTCTGCAATCTGTAATGTTCACCTGAACAGACAAATAGGGTCTTTATTTAGTATCTCATCTGTAAAGGTCATTCCTGTTAATTCCTCCCCTTAGTGATGGAGTGGAAAACCAATCCAGATTATGTCCTCAAATCTTGGAATAGAACTTGAATAAAGAACCTTCCGACTCAGTGTGACCAAGTGTACCAAACTGCAATAACTTGATTTAAGATACATGCTGAGACTACTTCACAAACATGAGGGATACAATACCTTAAAACGTACACAAAAAAAAATTTAAAGCATTAATGGCTGGATCCAGTCTTTAAATATTGTTTTTTTTCTCTTATGTACAACTGCACTTCTTATTTTAATACACGGAATTCCTTTTAGTTTTCTGGCAAGGACAGCAATAATTGCAAGTACTTACTAAAACATCTATAGTAACATACGTAATGAGGAGATTGCTTTCCACATTTGAATAAAGAGCGAACATGCAAATTCAATTGTAACATATAGTACTGGTTTTGGAGTGCCGTGTATCAAACTGATTTTTCAAAACGTAATTAGATTCTAAATATAAGCTGCTTGAAGATTTTATTGAAGCTCAGTCATTACAAATTTTGTTTCACAAGTGAGAAAACAAAGCAATTTTTAGAAGGCAAAATAGGCACTAAACATACCTCAGATACCTTAAAGAAAAAAACTGAATGGGAACTAGGACAATAGCTCCCTTGTACAGTTCCTTACGAGCTAGTGCCTTATGCCTCAATGTAATTATGCGTGTTTGTAAATCTTACCCATTCTATTTCCCCTCTATACTACCTGCACATAAGTGCGTTTAAAGTTGTTTTTTAGATTGCATCAATTTATATTACTGATTGCACAAATACAATAAATTAAAATATGAAATTTACAACAATTTAGACCCATTAGGCATAACAGAACAAACAATAAAAACAAGTCAACCTGCCATAAAACCAGTTAAGAAGAAATACAAGCAATGCTCAAAGACAAACATTATGCGTTAGGAGTTGTCAGTGCAGCAGCTGTCATTTGGTACATGCCACTGCAAGATACGAGGATCAACACTAATCAGCATATTTCCTTTGCTCCTGGAGACATGACACATAAGCTTTAATATAAGAGCTCTGAGGATAGTACACTACACATCAAAACATGCAGAAAAACAAAATACTTGATACATCATCAGCACAAGTTAATTCACAAAAATTCTACGTTTTCTCATGTTTGACAGGGCTTTTCAGCACAAATGTGTGAAACAAGTGTTTGAGGATTCTTTTTATTTTGTGTATTGGTGTATGGTGGGTTGAACAGTTTAATCATTGTTTCATCTTGTCATAACTGTGGGGTTGAAATGTTATACATGTAATGTTTTAATTAAAAGAAATTTGTGCAAACAGTAGTGCTTGTTAATGCCAAATGCTAAAATTGTTTTTATTATTTTAAATGTTAAATAAAACTCTTTCAAAATTCATTATTGACTGGTGGGAAGGTTGGAAACTAAAGTGGTGTGCTGCATGTGGAGAAATTAAGGTCAAAATATCTGATAATCCCATTCCATCTTCTTGCCTTTTCCCACAACCCATGATTCCCTTACATATTAAACATCTGACCAGCTTAGCCTTGAATATACTTAACAACCTGACCTTAACAGAAGTCTGCAGTGAATAAATTCATAGATACAGAAACAGAGATGAGTTTTGCTTTTGAATCAGCACCACCATCCTTATTTTTAACCATATCATTAGGTATATAGGACCAGGAGGAGGCCATTCAGCCCATGGGACCTGCTCCAACATTCAATTAAATCTTGACTGGATATCTACCAAAATGACACAACAAACAATGTTTATTATCTTAAATAATGCAAAATACACGCATGGACCAGGTGCTTAAAGGAAAAAAAAGGATTTCTCTCGCTTATTCACCTTGGCGAAATAAGACTTTTGTGCAATACTGGGCTGCTCTGAAAGGAAAGAGGATAATTCATGGAATGTTCAGAGAGCAGTCAGTCTGATGTTTTGGCATGTGTGGATCAGTGTCACCAATCCGTGACAGGGGTCTCTAGTATCTTGGTCAGGAAACAACAGTATGGAGGTTTCTTCAAAGAGGACAATTAGGGTTCTGAACAAACCAGAACTCCATGTACCACACTGGAGCCTACCTAACAAGAGGATAGTCAGAAGCAGGAAAGCTGGGCTGGGAAACATTTCACCTTACCCACACTGGCAACTAACTGAAAAATCCAATCAAACAAATAATCCCCTGAGTAGAAGGTGCAACCTGACAACTGCAAATCCAGACAGGGCTTCTGTACTAAACAAGCAGTTATCACAAGACATGTGACTTTCAAATAATGTCTTGTTTCAAAAAAAAGTTTAACAGGTCAACGAAAGGACTGTCGAAAATAAATCAATCCCAAGTATCCACAGACCTTCAAAACACATGTTCACAGAACTTATTAAATATGTAGCATTGATTACAGGGAACATTCAGGTATGGCAGTGTCACGGAACATAATTTGAAGACTGTTTAAAGAAGTTCAAAATAAATCTGGCCACTTTGAAGGCACCTAGGTATATTTGGTGATTATTTATAAAAGTATCGCTGCCCAAACCAAATAACAGACAGAGAATACTGGAGCTATAAGCAAATACAGTAATGATCAATGTAATAAGGGCTTTTGCCCAAATGTCGATTTTACTGCTCCTCGGATACTGCCTGAAATGCTGTGCTTTTCCAGCACCACTCTAATCTAGACTCTGGTTTCCAGCATCTGCAGTCATTGTTTTTAGCTATATAATAATGCATTGTCAACCAAGAACCTGGCGTTCTGATCAATCAATTCAACCAAGAGATAAAGTTGAAAGCATCAATGCAGCAATACAAGTAGCAAATTTAGATTAGATTTTAGATTAGATTAGATTAGATTATATTACTTACAGTGTGGAAACAGGCCCTTTGGCCCAATAAGTCCACACCGACCCTCTGAAAAGCAACCCACCCAGACCCACTTCCCCTACATTTGCCCCTTCACCTAACACTACGGGCAATTTAGCATGGCCAATTCACTTAACCTGCACATCTTTGGACTGTGGGAGGAAACCGGAGCACCTGGAGGAAACGCACGCAGACATGGGGAGAATGTTCAAACTCCACACAGACAGTTGCCTGAGGCGGAAATTGAACCCGGGTCTCTGGCGCTGTGAGACAGCAGTGCTAACCACTGTGCCACCGTGCTACCCATTTATCAAAACATTGATAAACAAAATACATATACTCAAGCAAAAGAGAATGCTGATTAAGACAAGTGACACAAAATGTGTGTGGAGATGCTAAGGGGATGAAATGCAGCTCCATTAAGTATGCTAACAAAATAAGTAGTATTTCTCAGGAGTGGTTAAGGTCAACACCAAAACAGTTTTGAGTTTGCAATGTCTAATATTCCAAATGGTCACTCCATTCACTGAAGTTGACATCTATTTGCAATAACAATATTTCAATATCAGCTTCTGACTCTGAAGTTGTAGAAGCCTCCCCATTTGTACATCCAGATAATTCCTTCAGTAGGGTAATTCATTAAAACAACACAACATGAAAAAAGAATGACTTTTCAACACTATAACCTTCCCCAACAGTTTTGAAGTATGCCAGGAGTCTGATGGAATACTCCCCACTTGTCTGAATGAATGCAGTTCCAACAACACAAGAAGCATTATACCATCCAGGATAAGATTAGTGTGGTGCTAGAAAAGCACACCAGGTCAGGCTGCATCTGCAGAGCAGGAAAATCAATTCATCAGGAATGGACAACACCATCCAGGACAAAGCAGCCCACTTAGTTGGGACCACATGTACATACATACGCTGCCTTCACCACTGATACTCAGTAGCAGCAGTGCATACTATCTACAAATTACACTGCAGAAATTCACCAAGGCTCCTTAAACAATATCTTCCAAACCCATGAATACCACCATCTGGAAGGACATGGGAACACCACCATTTGGTAAGTTCCACTTCATTGCCACTCACCATCCTGACTTGGAAATATATCACTGCACCTTCAATATCAGTGGTTCAAAATCCTGGAACTTCCTACATAACAACTTTGTAGGTCTTTCCACACCAATGCACTGCAGTATTTCAAGGATACAGCTCAGCACCAACTTTGCAAGGGCAGCTAAGGATAGGTAACAAATGGCTGCTCAACATGCGACATTCAGATCCCATGATTTTTTTTTTAAACTGAGAGGTTCATATCAAAAATTGTTTTAATTAACCTATCCTTGGTATGCATCAGCGTTGTTGTTTCTTTATCGCAATCTGACAGCAATGTTGTATATATAATTTGCTCAGATTTATCTTGTCATTATTGTGTGAACTGACTGTTTGACTGATCAACAGTACTCCTACCCCTAAATCAGGAAGTTGTATGCTCAAGTCTCACCAGAGTCTTGAGTATATAGGAAAGGGTGTCACAACAACAAAGAGAGTGCTGAATTTTGGAAATGCCAGAGTTGTCACCTTCTAGTTCAGAAGCTAAATTTGCAAATACAGTTAGATGGAAAGAATCAAGGAACATAGTTCTGTTTTGAACAGGAATAGGCTGATGGAATGTTCTTTCCTGAGCAACACATGCAGCATGAACACTTTCCTTTCGTAGTCTGCTTTGTTCCTACCAAAAACGAAATGAGGAATCAAAATACAAGATTGTAGGATTGGTTAAAAAAAAGATGTATTTTCTTTTAATGTACCAATATTTTTTTAAATCACTACAATTTAGTTTTATTTTCTCACTTCATTTTCCTTAATTCTTCAAAAAAAATTGCACCATAACTGACATTTTTATATGTTTCCTTCCTGCTACTCCAAGCTTTTTCATTATCTCAGCTTAGAGGCATGGAATCTGCAAAACTTACTCTCTGGAAGATTGACACTGAAACTGTCTCATTTTTCCCAAAGAATACTGAAGTAGTGCTTGGTAAATTAAATGCACCATTCCAGATGCAGTGTAATAATCCACATAACTTTTATTTACCAGAATTTCTACCTGGCACAAGTACTTGCCAACAGGTGTTATACATACTACCACCAATAAGAGCCATCCATCCTACTCTCTTAATGCAGGGCCTTGCCAGTAAATTAATTGACAGCAAGACGTAGTACAATGTGGTCAGTGGAGAAGAATGAAACAGCCACCTAAAGTAAACATCTTCCTTTAAAACCCACATAAGCCTTGCTTGTCCACAGATAATCAAATGTAGCTTCCTAAAAAATAATTAGTTCTTATCAAAACAAAACGTCAGACATCATTAACTTAGATATCTAATATACTGAAAAAGAGCACCATTCATTTTTGTCTTCAGTATTCTAACCTGGTAAGGAAGTAATAATAAAATGTGAAACAGTAAAATTCAATTCAGTTCAATTCAATTCAATTCCATCTAAATCAACTGTACTTTTCACAGACACACTAACAGGACATTGTTTCAAATATGTAAGAATAGGGAAACGTAAGTGCAAGGACCAACAGGTTAGACAGTTCTATCAATATGACAGGAGAATGTGAGGTCTGCAGATGCTGGAGATCAGAGCTGAAAATGTGTTGCTGGAAAAGCGCAGCAGGTCAGGCAGTATCCAAGGAGCAGGAGAAATTCCTGAAGAAGGGCTTATGCCCGAAACGTCGATTCTCCTGTTCCCTGGATGCTGCCTGACCTGCTGCGCTTTTCCAGCAACACATTTTCAGCTATCAATATGACACCCTATATGTTTTTCCATAGTTCATAAGTTTAATATTTCTAAGCAGAACTGAGTGTGTACTGCATTATCAGAAGTGCCATCATTCACATATGTTAAAACGGACACCCTGCCAAAAGTCTCAGGCAGTCTATAACAATGCCTTGCATATTTAAGCTAGTAAACGTACCATGATGTTCCACAACAGCATTATGAAACAAAATTTGACACCACACTACAGAATTATGATAGATCACCAAAACCTTTGTAAAGAAGCAGTTTTCAAACTTAACGAAGTTAACTGCAACTTAACGAAGAGAGAAGAGGAAAGGTTTAGGGAGGGAACACCAGTAAATAAGATCTCGGCAGCTGAGGGTGAGGTAAACAAAAAAGAATTAAAGTTGTGAATTGGCCAGAATGAGAGGACTGCAAATATCCTGAAGTAACCAAACCTGCAAAGTATTCCATCAGCTGGAAAACATTATGGAATGAGTTTAAACTCTGAAGGCACTATATAAAAATGCAATCATTTTTTTCATAAGCTTGGTTAAACTTTTCATCTATCTTGTTCAAATTTTAAAGTTTCTTTCTTAACTGTTTAATATCATTACAGCAGTGTTACCTTTGAGGAATGATCATTCCCTCCTCAACAAAGTAAGGTCAACAAGAGTTATGGACACATTATTTATTGTAAACATGAAGATGCTCTCTCGCAAATGTAACCTGTGACGCATTCTGTTTAATTTATCCTTTAATAAGTGTCAATTCTGACAGCACATTCCAAACCTCTAACCTCTGACAGAAGAATAAGGACAGCGGGTACACAAGAACATGATCACCTAGAAATGCTCATCTAAATCTCACGCAAACCACGAATCACAGAACGGCATCGGGGCTCAGTAATTAGCAGTATTGCCTCAGCGCCAGGTTTGATTCCATCCTCCAGCAACTGTCTGTGTGGAGTTTGCACACTGTCCCCATGTCTGCATGGGTTTCCTCCGAGTGCTCCAGTGTCCTCCCACAGCTCAAAGGTGTTCAGGTTGTATGCATTTGCCCATTGTGTCCACAGATGTTTATATTAGATGGAGTAACCATGGTAATGCAGGGTTACTGGGATAGGGTAGGGGGCCAGGTCAGGGTGGGATGCTCTTCAGAGGGTTAGTGTAGACACGATGGACTGAATGTCTACTTCCACACTGCAGAGATTCTATGAACTGAGAGAGTAAAGACAGCTACTAAGCACATTGTATCAGTGCTGCATCTTCCTTACTGCTACCCGCCTAGCATCTCTGCATATTCTTTTATTTGTCATTCATAAGGTGCTGGGCAAGAACTGGATACTATATTCCATCGCAGGCCAAATTAATGTCTATTCGTTGAACATAATCTTCTCACTCTTGTAGGCCAGGCCTGAATTAATAAGGCCTGTACAGTTTCAACCTGATCTGCTACCCTTACAGATTTATATACATATACAGTCAGGTCTTTCTGCTGCTGCACATCATTTAGCAATGTACCTGTTAATTTTAGATTGATGTTCCTCCTACTTATCTCCTCACACTTCTCCACAATTAATTTCATCACTCGCCTATTCACCCATTCAACCAATATATTTGAAGTTCCATGTTACTCTTCTCAGTTTACAATGTTAGGTTAAGTATCATCGCAAATTTTGAATTTGCATCCTGTACTCTAAGATCTAGATCATGAATAATATAATTCGGAAAAATCACTGTCTCAACACGATCCCTTCAGAACTTCATTACTACCCCTTCCCCAGCCCACTTTACTATTTGTCATTTACATAAATGATTTGGATACGAGCAACAGAGGTACAGATGACACCAAAATTGAAGTTGTAGTGGACAGCAAAGAAGGTTACCTCAGATTACAACAGGACCTGGACCAGATGGGCCAATGGGCTGAGAAGTGGCAAATGGAGTTTAATTCAGATAAATGTGAGGTGCTGCATTTTGGGAAAGCAAATCTTAGCAGGACTTATATACTTAATGGTAAGGTCCTAAGGGAGTATTGCTGAAGAAAGAGATTTGGAGTGCAGGTTCATAGCTCCTTGAAAGTGGAGTCGCAGGTAGATGGGATAGTGAAGAAGGCGTTTGGTATGCTTTCTTTTATTGGTCAGAGTATTGAGTACAGGATTGGGAGGTCATGTTGCAGCTGCACAGGACATTGGTTAGGCCACTGTTGTAATACTGCGTGCAATTCCGGTCTCCTTCCTATCAGAAACATGTTGTGAAACTTGAAAGGGTTCAGAAAAGATTTACAAGGATGTTGTCAGGGTTGGAGGATTTGAGCTATAGGGAGAGGCTGAACATGCTGGGGCTGTTTTCCCTGGAACGTCGGAGGCTGAGGGGTGACCTTATAGAGTTTTACAGAATCATAAGGGGCATGGATAGGATAAATAGACAAAGTCTTTTCCCTGGGGTGGGGGAGTCCAGAACTAGAGGGCATAGGTTTAGGGTGAGAGGGGAAAGATATAAAGGAGACCTAAGGGGCAACTTTTTCATGTAGTGGGTGGTTCAAGTATGGAATGAGCTGCCAGAGGAAGTGGTGGAGGCTGGTACAATTGCAACATTTAAGAGGCATTTGGATGGGTATATGACTAGAAAGGGTTTGGAGGGATATGGGCCGGTGCTGGCAGGTGGGACTAGATTGAGTTGCGATAGCTGGTCGGCATGGACGGGTTGAACTGAAGGGTCTGTTTCCATGCTGTACATCTCTATGGCTGTTTATCATTCAGCCAATTTTGTACCAATTCTGTTACTGTTTCTTATATTCCTTCAACTTTAACTTTGCCCACAAGTCTGTTTTGCAACACTAAGCACTTTCTGAAAATTAATGCATGTCATTGGCAAGATCAACACTCTCTTATCTCATGAAAAAAAAGTCCAGTAAGCTAATCAAACATGGTTTTCCTTCAAGAAATCTAAACAATATAATTGTTCTTAAATGTTATTGGGTCAAAATCCTGGAACTTCAAATTTCCTTCCTAACAGCATTGTGAGTGTACCCACAGAATAATAAATGCACAGTTCAAGAAGGCAGTTCACCACCATCTTTTCAAAGACAAAGACAAAGATGGCTAATATAAATGCTATCCTTGTTAGTAATGTCCAGAAGTGTAAAAACGTTCCAACAATATCACAGAACCCACATTTTTTTTAAAACCAGCCTGTTCAAGACCCCAGTTCTGAAGAAGGGTTACACCCGAAATGTCAACTTCTGCACCTCCTAATGCTGCCTAGCCTGCTGTGTTCTTCCAGCCTCCTGCCTGTATTCCTGATGAAGGGCTTATGCCTGAAACGTCGATTCTCCTGCTCCTCAGATGCTGCCTGACCGGCTGTGCTTTTCCAGCACCACACTTTCAACCCTGATCTCCAGTATCTGCAGTCCTCACTTTCTCCTACCACAGATATTGACATGAATAGGGAAGGTTTTGAAGGATACAGGCCAAATGTTGCAAATGTACTTTAGTTTAGTTTGGGAAATTTGATTGGCATGGACAAGTTGGACCAAAGCATCTGTTTCTGTGCTATATGACTCTATGATTCTATCACCATTGCAGCTGCCAATCAGAAAGAAATTACCCAACATAAAGCATAAAGACATACAAATACAGAAATAGTCATCAATGACTGTAAACCAGGACCTTTTGGGAACATTGAAATTAAAGCTGAGAAGGCCATTTGCTTGACCAAACTCATCAACTAGAGCTCATTTCCTTGCTCTTCTCTTTTATAACCTTCTATTGAAAATATATTTGCAATTATTTTTCTACACTGCCTTAGTAGACACTTGTAACACCATTCCAAAAGGCCTCAGCATGAAAAATATATCTGCTTCCCTTCCATCTTCCAATAACATTCTTGAGGCTACGCTTTCTGGCAAACAATTTGCCAACCTCCGAAAACAATTTGTCGCTAATTATTCTCAGCCCTTTCACTAACCTTGAAAACCACTAACGGATTCCGTTCCGTTTTTAAATTCCTGTCTAACTACCACGTGAAAGAGCTCTAATATTTCAAGTCTCCGATAATGACAGTCATTCGTTCTTGATTTTGTTCTAACAAATATTCACTGTTACCTTTCCCAAGCTCTGTATGGTGGGACTGTTAGAGCCGTGGCCTAAACACCTACATGCATTCCTAATCGCTGTGTTTTGTTTTAAATTACGTTTAGGATTTAAACATCGCTACTTTAATCACAGTAAATAAATCCGAAGGCGCAAATTTCAGGAACAAAATTTAGCAACACACTCAGCCAACATTTAATCCATTCGGAAGACACGATCAATTCGACGTCAACAATTGCTTAAATTTGTATTTCATCTTTTGAATGAAAATCATCCATGGGAATTACTTTTGCGTTGCATTGGAGAGGATCGTGGCACCAGCATCCTCTTACCATATGTAACGAACGAGAGGAGGGTGGGGATGAGCGGTTAAAGGTCCAGGTTAATATCCAACACAAGACCTGCTTTCAGTTGCCAAGGGGGTCGCGTTGGGCCTTATCGACAAGGCCCGCTGACAGCAAACACACACCCACACACTGACATTGACGTTAATGTTAGAAAGGTAAAAGGCTGAACCTGGATCAAACACTTTACCATTACTGACTGACTGACACACAGACAGACATGCAACTCAAGGCCCGAACCCGGAGGATGTGGAGCAGGGGGACTGGCACCGGCCATGACAGCGACAACGGTAAAGGCAGGCCCGATGCGGGCGGCCACGGGCATCCCAGATCCCTTCTCCCGGGCGCAAGAATGAACAAAGAACGATCGGCGCCGCACTCACCCGGCTCTGACAGGAAAATCACAGCTAACTTTCATGAACACCTGCCGAGCGCCAAGCCCGACAACCCTTCCCCCGCCGCCGCTTCAGCCACTAATGCCCCGAGATCTTCAAATCGCTGCTCGTGGCTCCCCCTCCCCCGCCAGCTAGACGGAGTGGCGGAAAAACGGACAGCCGAGTCTCCCGCCGGGCTCGCTCCGAGCGCGTGCTTATCCACAACAATCAACGGCCGCGAGCTCAACGGCAGCGCCACTGACCCCACCGTCAAATACAAAACCCGGAACTGGATTATACGGCTCCGGATTCCCCCATCCTGCCACCATCGCCCCCGGCTCCCGTTCCGAAACCGCACGGCTCCACCAATCCGCGTCTTCCCATTCGCACGCTCGGAAAGGATGAATGAAGTCGCGGAGCTGCGTCTCTTCGCTTCGAAAGAATTACCCCTCAACCGCCCCAAATTGAATGGCAGCCAGATTTTGTGCTGGAACTTTATTTTTTCACTTTACACCCTCTGAAAATGAGGGCGACTGAGTTAGTGAAGGTGGTAGACAACAGGATCAGGCACAGGAGGATTTTCGTATACGTGGGCAGGCAGATGGCAGATGTCGATCAAAGTTCAGCCGCTGCCGGCTGGAGCCACTCCTGACATGGGAGCTGCTGCCCTAACCGTGCCACGCTTATCACTCATGCACCATCCTCACACATCCACAAGTTTGCTTGTCTGCAGCCACATTGTAACACTTGTCATATTCAGATCGTTCCCTCTTTCCACTTTGTCCTCAGCAGCTTTTCAACTCAGATGAAATGGCCAAAACGTTGACATCTTTTCAGGATGCGATTTTTCAGAGTTATTTTTGCCTTTGCAATTTTATTTGCCTTATCGTTTCTGTATGGAATTTTTAGCAATTGTACTGCCATCCACATTTCAAAGGCTTCATGGAGATACAAATCCCGGAAGTGGTTAATACTTTAAATAAATAATATGCATTAAAAATATTGGAACTCCCAAATATTTAAATTTGCTGCAACGACGCATGATGAGAGAAGAAAGCAACGCTGGAATTGGGAATCATTAAAAGGACAACAGTGAGGTAACCCCACCCATCATTGATTCAACGTGGAAGTTCTGATGTCACAGTGCAGACGTGTCTTGCAGCTATTTAAAAGTTGCAAAGAAAAGCAATCAATGATTTGAGGGATTGGAGGATTATCTTAGAAAAAAAACTAAATTGGGCATGTTCTCACTGGAAAACTGAAGGTTAAAAGTGTTAGGGTTGTTTTTAAAGTTATAGAGGAACTAAATAAATGTCGTCCCTCTGAAGTTATTTAATAAAAGCAAAAAATGATGTAACATTACAGCAGCTCAATTAGCCCATGTGGAGAGGGAAATAAAAGGAATAAGAACTAGGGGCAGGAATGGGATATTTTGGTTATTTCAATATGCTCCACCATTCAGTAACATTAGCATTGAATTGATTGTGGCCTTAACTCCACTTTCCTGCCTATCACTATTCCCATAACATTTGATTGTAGATGAAATTTGTGAGTCCAGCGTTCAATATATTCAATCACCCAACTCTCCACTACTTTCTGTTGTAGAGAATCTAGAGATTAGTAAAACTTTGAGAGAATACATTTCTCTGCAAATTAGTATGAAATCGGAGACACCTTTTTAAATTGCGCCCCCTAATTCTAGGCTGCTCCATGAGGTGACACATGTTCTCAAACCTTACTCTGCAAAGCTCATTCAGAGTCATTTTGATTCAATAAGATGACCTCTTAATCTTCTAAATATTCAGGAGTATAGATCCAACTGCTCAACTTATCCTCATAAGAAAACCCTTCATCCCAGGAATGAACTTAATAAATCTTCTCTGAGCTGCCTCCAATGCAAGTATCCCTCTCCTTAAATGAGATCAAACTATTATATACACAGTATTCTACATATGTTTTCATTAATGTCCTCTATTTTACAAAAACACTTCCCTTTCCTTGCAGTTAAGGTGAATATTCAATTTGGCTTCCTAAATCATTGCTCTACCTACATGCTAATGTTTTGTAATTCGTGTACAAGGACATCCAGATCCCTCTATACCACAGCGCAATGCAGTCTATCTCCATTTAAATGATATTGTGCTTTTCTATTCCTCTTGCCAAAATGAACAAATTCATATTTTCCCACATTATATACAATCTGTCAATTTTCTGTTTACTCACTTAACCTTGCAAACTCTTGCTTACTGGCCTGCCTTTATATTGCCAACTTGCTTACTGGCCTGTCTTTATATTGCCAACAACTTTGGTTTGTTGAGAGAGAAAATGGGGCAGTTAGATTTGTAGACAAAAGAGAAGTGGAAGCAATGATGAGTGTCTCAATGCGCTCTTCAGAGGATGTCAATTAGATGAGGGAAACTAGAGACTGTTAAAGATTCAGAATAGTAAAGACTTTGATAAAAATGTTGCCAATTCTATTTTAATATTAGCACACAAAAGAAAATTAAAACTAAAAACATGTATCAAAACTTTCAATACTCTTTGTGAATACATTTATCATAAATCAGACAGACACTAAATGTATGCTATAAAACAAGACCCATTTTCTTTTGTTTTGATAACAGTAGAACTTCACAATCACATCTCACTGAGGGATCAAGAGCACTCTATGTGCAATTGAAACATTAGTTAGTTAAGTTATAGGAGAGAAATGGCAATGATCAATTACCATATTTTTGATGAACACTCATGACCAATGGTACATTCTGGTTTTCTGGCCTAAGACTATTCCTAAGATTAAAAATATTCTTTCATAAATGTATTAAATGTATAGAAATCTAGAGAGGTATCACAACTGAAAATGTGAATCATAATGGACTTTAATGTTGAATATGTAATGCATTTAAACCAAGATAATAAATATGATTACAAAATAAAATGTATACTATGAATCAGCATAAAATTCTAAGTGGAATCACTAAAGCACTGGAAATGCCAGTACAGTGTAGGGAACCCGTTCCAAAAACTAATACAATGATTCAGTGCATATGCAAATCTCGAGAATATAAATCCAAGGTTATGCACCACTGGCCAATTTACTTCACTGAAGTTTATGGTAACATAGTCAAAGGCATCACCCAATGGCCTTCCTTCAGTTGTGAGCCCAGGCAGTTAACATCAGAAGATTTATTTTTAACAAGGGTGTCTGTCATAGCTGAACCCAATCCTGTCCTCAACCAATGTTAGCATGTGCATTTCCAATAGACTCCTTTAAAGACTGATCAAGAGCAACTGTTTAAAATCTTTTTTCCTCTCCTCAGCCAGGAATATTATATTAGTTGCAAAGCCCCTACACACATCCTGGAAGAGATCAGCTGAAGCAGCACAAATGGGATTCAACATTGGGGATTATCTTGACTCTATATATAGGTCTCTTCTAACAAGCAGTTATAATGATTGTAGAAAGGTGAATCAGTAAGATTTTGCTGCCATAAGTGAGGAAAGCAGAATTGTAAGAAAACAATATGGCCCATGGATGTATTGACACTTTGACAATTCTGTCCAGTATTTCTGATTCTACATCCATTATCTTGTTGGCTGCCATTAGAAATTGAGCTAGTGAAAGAAGAGATCACTTTGGAAGAAGTGTTTGTTTAAGTTCATTGACAGCCTCCTATATGTTTGTGTAAAGCAACAAAGTGCATGCTTTCTAAAACAGCAGTTGCTGGGAAAGCTCAGCAGGTCTGGCAGCAACTATCAAGAAAAATCAAAGTTAAAGTTTCAGGTCCAGTGACCCAACCTCAGATGCTGCCAGATCTGCTGAGCTTTTCGAGAAACTTCTACTTTTGTTTTTGATTTACAGCATCTGTAATCTTTTGTTTTTTTATAAAATGCATGCTTTGATTGGTTCATTATTTTGACAAAAACATTCAAATTAACTTTATGATATGTCTAAAAGATGATAAGCCTTTAGAGTGGAGAGCACTGGCTATAACCATCACCAATGTTGCACTGAAACTTCTCACATTGGCTAAATTTTAATTTCAGTCACTGAAATTGTTACTGCACAAGTAAGGCTAATAATTTATTTTATAATTGGCAAGTAGTAGTAACCAAATCAATTTTCAAAGCCAAATCCCTTGCAATTATTCAAATTATAGATTCATAACTCTCTCCATTCTAAGTTCAGAAATGGGGATGTTCACTGATGAGTGCACAATGTTTAGCACCATTTGCAATACCTCAGATACTGAAGCAGTTCACATTTAAACATAGCATGACCTGGACAACATCCAGATTTGGACTGATAAGTGGCAAGAAATACTTGTGTCAAGTAATAACAAGTGTCAGGCAATGACCACCTCCAACAAGAGAAAATCTATTCAATATCCTTTAATGTTTGACGGCAGTAACTTTGCTGAATTCTGCACTGTCAACATCCTGAGGTGACCATTGAACAGAAACTGAATTTAACTAGCCATATAAATACTGTGGCAACAAAGCAGGTCAGAGGCAATGAACTCTATAGCAAGTGACCTATCTCCTCAATCCCCAAAGCCTGTCCACCGTCTACAAAGCATGAGTAAGTAACATGATGGTATACTTCCCAAAATAAGATAACTATTACTAATTTTGGTTTTATACTTGCTGGTATTCAGTAGTTGTCAGCATTCCATTTTCTTATGGAATTTTATTTTTATTTTAATCTTTACTATGATATATGACTTCAAATTTTTGTACTTACAATCTTTCTCTATTAACCATGCCTTCTTCCCCTCTCCTCCAGTGATCAAATTTGTTTTGAATGATAACATGAAAAAAAATAGTGCACTGTTATCTAAGACGTTTTCTTTTTCTTCTTATAATGATACCTCTGGGTTATAAAAAAAGTGGCCCAGCTCCAAAATTCTTTCACAATCGGGTGACAGATTGTCACATTAGCAATCAAATGGTACAGAATAATTTGGTTTCTAAATGGGGGGGGTTTCAAGTCATTCATTTCAAAGTCAATATGCTATGATTCGTTTTTTAAGTAGATGTTTGATTGTCAGCTATTGTATAGGAAAACATTGTTTTAAATTCTGTAAATGGCTAAGCACCTCATACAATTTTCATAGTACTTTTCTATTCATTATTAGGTACAGGAAATTTCCTAACTACCTGGTGTGACAATAATGTGGTTTTAAGAGGTTAGTTTGTCCTGTTTTTTTTTAAAGAGAGATTTTAAGAAAGAGATGTTGAGCTGTCTAGCTGTCCAGTAAAATAAACAGCTTATGAGGTCTTGGTTTTTTTTGAAAATTGGAACAATAGAAACATCCCGAGTGGATGTAGTCAAACTCCCACAAAACCAGGATCTTTAGTTTTAGCTTTCAGTAGCACAAACTGCTGGGGTTGTAAAAAGCTGCCACATCTCTCTTTGCTATGGCTAAAAGCTAGAGTTCTTTCTCTCTCAGAGTTGTCTATTGATGTTCTTTCCTCCTGGATTGGAGAACTATATGTTCAACGTGTGTTTATGGGATGTTGCTATATTGGAACTGTTAATTAGTAATTTTTACTGCATTTATGATTCTGTTAAGTTTTCCAATAGAGTTAAGTTATTCCAATTCCTTTATTGTTTTATTGTATTTTAACTATAGTGTGTTTTGCTTTAAATCCTGTAGTTTGACCAATCAAATTGTATCTGGAACACAACACCTTACATTTATGTTTAAAATGAGAAAAATTAGGCTATCTTCTGAATATCTTTAGAGGTTTTGGTTTGGTCCGTAATCCTGATCATAATCATAATCACATCCATGTCTTTGTGGGTTTGCTGTTTATAGACTGGTTACCACATTCCCTTTTTATAATAACATTTCAGTAAAGTGCTTTTGAGATGTACAATAGTCTTAAAATACAATCTAAATGCAAATCTTTCAGGGCTAGTCCGGGGCAATAGAACTGACTGGGATACTTAACAGGGTTCAAAGTTTGTGAGAAGATTTGTAATCATTATTGACACCTTTGTAATCATTAAAAACACAGAAATAGAGAACACACACCGGATCATCAACGCCACACTCACAGTAATCCGATTCACTAGAGAGGAAGAAAAGGACAACCAACTCCCATTCCTAGACGTGATGGTACAGAGAACACCAAACGGAGAATTCACCACAAAGGTATACAGGAAAGCCACACATACAGACCAAGTCCTAAACTACGAAAGCAACCACACCAACACACACTAAAGAAGTTGCATCAAGACACTATTCAAAAGAGCCACAACACACTGCAGTACACCAGAACTGCAAAAAGAGGAAGAAGAACACCTATACAACGTATTTGCCAAAAACGGATACCCGCGCAATTTCATCAACAGATGCCTAA